>NW_022196913.1:12743637-12770992 GCF_008632895.1 Mastomys coucha | reverse complement strand
TTTGAGGATTGTTCTTTCCATGTCTTTGAAGAATTGTGTTGGGATTTGGATGGGGATTGTATTGAGTCTGTACATTGCCTTTGGAAGGATGCCAATCCATGATCATGGGAGATCTTTCCATTTTCTGATATCTTCAATTTCTTTCTTGAGAGATTCAAAGATATTGTCATACAGGCATTTCACTTGTTTGGTTAGAGTTACCCCAGATATTTTATATTATTTGTGGCTATTTTGAAGGGAGTTGTTTCTTTTACAACCTGTTTATCCTTTGTATAAAGGAAGGTTACTGATTTGTTTGAGCTCATTTTATATCTGGTCACTCTGCTGAAGTTGTTTATCAGCTGAAGAAGTTCTCTGGTAGAATTTTTGGGGTCTCTTATGTATCTTATCATAAGGTCAACAAGTGAAGTGCCCAAGTGAGGACACCTCAGTCCCACTTGGGATGGAGAAGAAAGCAATCACAAGTGGGGAGGGAGGGAGGAACCTGGGAGAGAAAGTGGATAGGGGGGACTTGGGGAGGGAGGGGAACCTGATCTGGTATTGGGTGAGAGAAAATGACTGAAACTTTGAGGGAAGAATGAAAATAAAATCCAACAGAAAGAATGGAAACAGGCAACCTCAGGAAATAGGAGATTGGGGGGATCCTCTAGAATGTACCAGAGACCTAGGAGGTAAGAGATTCTGAGGAATCAAAGGGAGGGACCTTAGATGAAATGCCTGATAGTAGGGAGAGGGAACTTATAGAGCCCACCTCCAGCAGGAAGACAGGATATCAAGTGAGGTATGGGGTTGTCATCCCATGGTCACATGTCTGACCCATAATTGTTCCTGTCTGAAAGAATTACAGGGATGGAAGTGGAGAGAGCCTTAGGAAAAGAAGATCCAGCGTCAGGCCCAAAGTCAAATCCAGCTCACGGGGAGGTGCCAAGGCCTGACACTATTACTGAGGCTATGGAGTGCTCCCAAAAAGGGACCTATCATGACTGCAACTTGGAAAAACCCAACAAGCAGCTGAAAGAATCAGATGCAGATATTTGCTCAATCAGTGAACAGAAGCAGCTGACCCCTGTTGTTGAATTAAGGAAGTCTCTGAAAGAAGCTGAGGAGAAGGGCAATCCTGTGGGACCAGCAGTCTCAATTAATCTAGACCCCCCAAAATCTCTCAAACACTGGACCACCAAACAGACAGCATACACCAGCTGATATGAGGCCTCCAACATATACACAGAGGGTTTCCGGGTTTGTGTTCATTCAGAGATGATGCACCTAACCCTCAAGAGACTAGAGGCCCCAGGGAGTTTAGAGGTCAGGTAGGGTTGGGGTTGGGGCATCTATGTGGAGACAGGGGTGTGGGGAGTAGGTGTGGGATGTGGAGCATTTGGAGGTTGGATCGGGGAGGGGGCAGGGAATGTAATATGGAATGTAAAAAATAAATTAATTTAATTTAAAAAAATCTAAAATGAAAAAAACATTATCATCTCACTAGTTGCCAACAAAATGTTTGACAAAATCCAACAACACTTCATGATAAAAGTCTTGTAGAGGATTGGGATACAAGGTACATCCCTAAACATAATAAAGATGACATACATCAAGCCAATAGTCAACATAAAATTAAATAAAGAGAAGCTTAAAAAAAATTCAGCTAAAATCAGTGACAAGAAAAGACTCTCCACTCTCTCCCTATCTCTTCAATATAGTACTTGAAGTTCTAGTTAGAGCAATAAGGTAACAAAAGGAAATCAAAGTCAAAGGGATCGTTGGAAAGAAAGCAGTCAAAATGTCACTTTTTGCATATAATATGATAGTATACAACACCTGCAGCTGATAAATGCCTTCAGCAAAGTGGCTTGATACAAAATTAACTCAAAAAAATTAGTAGCCCTCATCTACACAAGTGATAAACAAGCTGAGAAAGAAGTTAGGGAGAAAATACCCTTCACAATAGCTGCAAATAGTATCAAATACCTTGGGGTAACTCTAAGGAACAAGTGGAAAACCAGTATGACAAGAACTTCAACTTCTCCCAAGTTCATGAATCAGTAGTATTAATATAGTCAAATGGCCATCTTACCAAAAGCAATCTACAGATTCCATAAAATTTGATCAAAATTCCACCACAGTTCTTTACAGCTTTTGAAAGAGTACTCAACTTCATATAGAAAAAGAAAAAAACCCAGGGTAGCTAAAACAATCCTGAACAATAGCAGAACTTTTGGATGTATAACCATCCCTAACTTCAAGCTGGACTGAAAAATAATAGTAATAAGAATAATACATGGTACCGGCATAAAAACAGAGATGTAAATCAATAGAATCAAATTGAAGACCCACACACATATGGATACTTGTTTTTTGACAAGAGCACCAAAACTATACAATGGAAAAGGGAGAGCATCTTCACCAAATGGTGCTGGACTAACTGGATGTCTTCATGTAGAAGAATGCAAATAGATCCATATTCATCACCTCCCACAAAACTCAAGTCCAAATGGATCAAAGACCTCAACATAAAACCAGATACACTGATCTCATAGAACAGGAAGTAGGGAATAGCCTTGAACTTGTTGGTAACAGGCGACAACTTCCTGAAGAAAACACCAGTGACTCAGACACTAAAGTCAGTAATTAATAAATGGGATCTCCTGCGAGCCTGTGTGTCAGTACTCCTGGACCCCTAAAAAGTATAAAAATTGCTTGTAATAGTCATTCATTGTCACATTCTTGTCCTTTATCTAGAGACACTGATTGAAGGTTGGACCCGACGAGCCAGAATTAAATAACCTCTTGCTTTTGCACCAAAAAAGAAAAAAAAGGATCTCATGAAGATGAAAGGAATGTCAGCCTACAAATTGGGAAAAGGTCTTCACTAACTCTATATCTGAGAGTAGTATATAAAGAACTCAAGAATTTAGACACCAATAATCCAAATAACCCAATTAAAAATGGAGTACAAAACTAAACAGAGAATTCTCAACAGAAGAATCTCCGATGGCTAAGAAGTACTTAAATTTTCAAAGTCCTTACTCATCAGGGAAATGCAAATCAAAATGACTCTGAGATTCCATCTTATACCCATCAGAATGGCTAAGATAAAACAAACAAACCTCTTTTTTTGTTTGTTTATTTTGTTTGTTTTGTTGTTGTTTGTTTGGTCTTCTAGACAGGGTTTCTCTGTGTAGCCCTGGCTGTCCTGGAATTCACTCTGTAGACCAGGCTGGCCAAGAACTCAGAAATCTGCCTGCTTTTGCCTCCCAAGTGCTGGGATCAAAGGCATCTGCCACCCTACTTTCTTTTTCTTTCTTTCTTTCTTTCTTTCTTTCTTTCTTTCTTTCTTTCTTTCTTCCTTCCTTCCTTCCTTTCTTTCTTCTTTTTTTAAATTGGATAGTTCATTTATTTAACTTTCAAGTGTTACCCCCTTTCCCGATTTCCCTCCCAGAAACTCCCTATCCCATCACCCCTCCTCCTGCTTCTATGAGGGCTTCCCCCTCCCACCCACGCATTCATGACTTCTGGCCCTGGTATCCCCCTACACTAGGGCATTGAGCCTTCACAGGACCAAGAGCCTCTTTTCCATTGGTACTCAACAAGGCCATCCTCTGCTACATATAAGGCAGGAGCCATGGGTCCCTCCGTGTGGTGGTTGGTTTAGTCCCTTGGGAGCTCTGGGAGCTTTGGGAGTTCTGTAAGCTCTGGTTGGCTGATATTATTGTTCTTCCTATAATGTTGCAAACCCCTTCAGCTCTTTCAGTCATTTCTCTAACTCTTTCATTGAGGACCCTGTGATCAGTTCAATGGTTGGCTGCAAGCATCCACCTCTGTATATGTCAGACTCTGGCAGAGCCTCACAGGAGACAGTTATATCAGACTCCTGACAGCATGCACTTCTTGGCATCCACAATAGTATTTGGGTTTGGTGACTGTATATGAGATGGATTCCAAGGTGGGGCAGTCTCTGGATGACCTTTCCTTCAGTCTCTGTTCCACACTTTGTCTCTGTATTTCCTCCTGTGAGTATTTTGTTCCCTCTTCTAGAAGGACTGAAACACCCACACTTTAGTCTTCGTTCTTAAGCTTCATGTGGTCTGTGAATTGTATCTTGGGTATACCACACTTCTGGGCTAATATCCACTTATCAATGAATGCATACCATGTGAATTCTTTTGTGGTTGGGTTACCTCACTTAGGATGATATTTTCTAGTTCCATCCATTTGCCTAAGAATTTCATGAATTCATTGTTTTAAATAGCTGAGTAGTACACCACTGTGTAAATGTACCACATTTTCTGCCTCCACTCCTCTGTTGAAGGGGACATCTGGATTCTTTCCAACTTCTGGCTATTATAAATAAGGCTGCTATGTATATAATGGAGCATGTGTCCTTGCTATATGTTGGAGCATCTTTTGTGTATATGCCTAGGAGTGGTATAGCTGGGTCTTCAGGTAGTACTATGTACAATTCTCTGAGGAATTGCCAGATTGATTTCCAGAATGGTTGTACCAGCTTGTAATTCCACCAACAATGGAGGAGTGTTTCTCTTTCTCCACATCCTCAACAGCATTTGCTGTCACCTGAGTTTTTGATCTTAGCCATTCTGACTGGTATGAGGTGGAATCTCAGGGTTGTTTTAATTTGCATTTCCCTGATGACTAAGGATGTTGAACATTTCTTTATGTGTTTCTTGAGCATTCTAGTTTCCTCAGTTGAGAATTCTTCGTTTAGCTCTGTACCCCATTTTTAATAGGGTTATTTGACTGTCTGGAGTCTAATTTCTTCAGTCCTTTGTATATATTGGATTGCATGGTATTGGTACAGAGACAGGCAGGAAGATCAATGGAATAGAACTGAAGACCCAGAAATGAACCCACAAACCTATAATCACCTGAAATTTGACAAAGGAGTCAAAACCATACAGTGGAAAAAAAAAGACAGCATTTTCAACAAATGGTGCTGGTTCAACTTGCAGTGAACATGTAGAAGATGCAAATCAATCCATTCTTATCTCCTTGCACAATGCTCAAGTCCAAGTGGATCAAGGACCTCCACATAAAACCAAATACACTGAATCTAATAGAAGAGAAAGTGGGGAAGTCCCTTGAATACATTGGCATAAGGGAAAATTTCCAGAATAGAACACCAAAGGCTTATGCTCTAAGATCAAGAATTGACAAGTGGGACTTCATAAAACTGCAAAGCTTCTGTAAGTCAAAGTACACTGTCAATAAGACAAAACAGAAACCAACAGATTGGGAAAAGATCTTTACAAATTCTACATCTGATAGCAGGCTAATATCAATATATACAAAGAACTCAAGAAATTAAGAAAAAAATCTTAAAGACAGCACATGCTGGTGAAGTTGTGGAGCAAGGTGAATGCAAACTTGTACAACCACTCTGGAAATGAACTTGGTGCTTTTTTTAGAAGATTAGGAATGGTTCTACCTCAAGACCCAGATGTACCACTACTGGGCATATACTCAAAAGATGCTCCACCTTCCTGCAAGGACACTTGGTCAACTGTGTCCATGGGCAATTTTATTTGTAATAGCTAGAAACTTGAAACAACCTAGATATTCCCTTAACTGAAGAATAGAAAAGTTTTTTTTTTAAATTCATACAATGAAGTACTACTCAGCCATTAAAAACAAAGACATCATGAATTTTGCAGGCAAAAGGATGGAACTAGAAAATGCACGCTGTAAAACTAGGGTGTTATTTATGGTCATGCTTTGATTCTGAAGTGTCCTCCATAGTCTCATGGGCTTTGATACTCTCTCCAGTAGATGGTCCTATTTAGTGAGTCATAACACCTTTGAGAAGGAAGGCATGGCTGACAGGGTTGAGTAGGTGGGAGAAGAAGGCTTTTGAAAATCTAGCATTATGCTAGTTGTGTTCTAGGTTTCTGCCTCCTAGCTAGCTGTCATAAAAGAAATTCTGGCTATGTGACCCTGTTGCTTTGCCTCCCTCACCATGTTGCACTTAAATTCTCTGAACATTTGAGCTAAAGTAAATCTTCCTTCCTTAAATTATTTTTGTGTCAGGTATTTTGTCAAAACAATGAGAAAAGTATCTAAAGTACTCATTCTTTAATGAATCTGTCATGGATAGCTTGATGTCAACTTGACACAGGCTGGAACTCTCAGAGGAGGGAGCCTCAACTGAGAAAATGCCTTCATACAATCCAGCTGAACGCAAGTCTTTAAGACCATCTTAATTATCCATTGATAGAAGAAGGCGCACAACATTGTGGTTAGGACCACTTCTAGGCTTCTATATAAAAAAATATCAGGTTGAGCAGGCTATGTAGAGCATTCTAGTAAGCAGTACCTTCAGCTCCTAGTAAACAGCTTCAGTCTCCAGGGTCCTGCGCTGTTTGAGTTCCTTCAATGATGATCAGCAATATGGAGTGAAAGCCAAATAAGACCTTTCTTCTCCAACTTGCTTTTGGTCTTAGCTTTCATCATATCAATAGTAACCCTATCTAAGATAGGGTTAACCATTGTTTTGTAAATTTTAAATCGTGTTGTAAGTATAACTACCATGCCCCAACATAGGTCACTAGAATTGAATCTTACTATTTAAAACATGTTTAACACTAGGGTTTTAGTAAAGCAAATGAAGATTTTCAGTTATCGTTATAAATCTGAGTAAGAATCATAAAATACTTCAGAAACTCAATGTATAAATGATATCTTCTAGTAAATTTGACATAAAATTTTACTCCTTTGTAATGTCATTATAGTTTCATTACAATGTAATAATGTTAACAAAATTAATAATTGTAGTAATTATACTTTTAATATTTTGGAAATAATTTATATTTTATAGTTAATTGTACAATTTTTGAAGATAAAGAAAAATTTATCTCAAAACATGCTAAAATTACAAATGTTTTGATTTTGAAATTTACAGGTATTATCAGCTGATAACTATAGCATCTTACAATTTGAGAGATCAAATAATATAATTTCTAATAGGAATAAAACATATTACTATGTCTAAATTGAGAGGCTTCATCCAGCAAAAAATGGAAATAGATGCAGAGAGCCATGGCCAAACAGCAGTTTGAATCTTGTGGAAGGGGGGGCGGGGATAAGATTGTGTGAGCCACAGAGGTCAAAGACACAATAAAAAGGACTTACTGAGTCAATTAACCTGGGCCCATGGGTGCTCACAGAGACTGAATCACCAAACAGTGAACATGCAGGGGCTGGACTTAGGCCCCCTACACATTTATAGCAGATGTATGCAGCTTGGTGTTCATGTAGGACCCCTAAAAATTGCAGGGTGTGTTGGTTCTGGCTCTTTGGCTTGCCATTGGATCCCTTCTCTTACCTGGTCTGCTTGGTTGAGCCTTGGTGGGAGAAGATATGCCTAATCCTGCTGGGACTAGATGTCTCAGTGTATGATGGTATTTACAAGAGTGCCTCCCCCTTTTCTGAGGAGAAAGGTAAAGACTTGTAAGGGCAGGACTGGAGGAGCAGAAGGAAGGGGGCTGTGATTGGGATGTAAAGTGAATAAAAAATAAATTTTGGAAAGAAGAAAAAAAATAAAAGAAAGATGGCACTTTGACATACAAAGTTGCAAAAAATGCATGAATGACGTCACCTACCTTGATTGTAGGAGTTCTCCTACCCAGCCATGACTTGCTAATTTCTTTCACACATTTGTCTTGGGTTGATAGGGATCTTGGTAACTCCTACCATTGAGATGTCTTTGGATGTGCCATGTGATATTTTTGTGCAGGTTTTTCATAACTTGATTCTCAATAACTTCTCTCTGTCAAAGGGCTGTTGAAAAGCTTATCTCATCTCCAGTTCTATATGTTGGCTAAATCTGTGTCTTATTTTCCTTGTAGCCTTTTCCCTCAGATTTCATAACCATTTATGAAAGTCTTTGAGATTAATCATTTACTAATGGAAACATACCTATGTTTTATTTATTGTATATTTATTTATGTTTATTGTATCAATATTTTGCCTTGCATACATGTTTGTGTACCATTTGTGCTTGGTCTTTGTGGAATTCAGAGAAGGGCACCAAGTACCCTAAGAAAGAGTTTCAGGCAGCCGCAAAACAATGTGTGGCTGCTGGAAATTGAACTCAGCTCCTCTGCAAGAATAGCCAGTGCTCTTATCCACTGAGCTACCTCTCCAATAAATCATATCTATCTTTTAAATTTTAACCTTGTTAAGTAAGTCTAGTATACAAATGGAAGGGGCTAGTTTAATCATGAAACTTACTGAACTGAGTATACTAGCAACTTGACTTGGATGCAGGTTATTCCAGGGCAGCAGGGCACCTGAGCACACTTCATTTAGATGCACAATTCATAGAGATGTCTAACCATAAGAGTATGGGTATACAGTTGATTCAGTTCTGTTTGTCATTTGCTAAGCTTTCTTCACAAGGTTTCCTTTGTCTAGTTATTTAGGCAAGACAAGGACTTCCTATTTCCACAGGATCGATCATTCAGAAATGGCTTTGGATCTTTCGGGGAGCTAATTGTCAACTTGTATCTATGATCTTTCAAGTTCTGTAGGCATATCATCAAATGAAGGATCTCATCCCACTTACCTAACAGCCAGGATCCATTCTTGTTGCCTACTACTAACTCTGTCTTGTTTGTATTTTTTTTTAAATAGAAAGCTACAATTACTAAAAGACAAAAGAAAAAAATAAATGAGAATAGTAAAATCCAACGATTCTTTTCATGGACGCATTTGATCCTACCTGTCTGCTGCCCATATTCACCATCATTGTCTACACAAGTCTAGATTCCTCTCTTTGTGGCAGCAGGCTTACTGTTTAATTGCTGAGTGTCTCTGACTGCAGGCCTGGGGTCAGACCCTGGCTATTGCCTCTCCCATGATGTGCATACAAGAGCAAAGTCGCAGAGGCCCTATGAGTTCTCCACATACTCATGTGTGTGTCTGCCATGTAGCAGGAAACTTACAGCACCTAATTATCAGGCTTAATCACCCTCACTAGTATGGGAGAATCTTCTTACTAATAAGGAATTTTATGGCTTAAGGAAACCCTTAGGTCTTTGAATAGTAAGCAGCAAGAAATGCAAACAAAAAATATAGACTTCAAATCCCTGCCCTGTCATTCTCAGAACTAAACAGAGACATCCTCAAAATGCTTTGTATATTTTCAGTACTGAGCCAGTAAATGTGTTATATGGTAGCTATCATAGAAGATGACATCTGCTGCTGGAGCTGCTGGACAAACATCTTCAGGAGGAACAGGTGGAGACCGCAATGTCCTTTGCATATGCAATAACTATTCATCATCTATAAAATGTAGCCAGAGGATGAGTCTGTACCATTTTTAGTATTCATGAGAATTTATGAAATTATAATTACTATATATAAGTTAATACTATATTAAATTTAATAATTACTCACAAGTATATGCAAATAGGATTGTAAATTAAGATGTGAGAAAGAAATCACTGACCCCATTTGCATCCTGAGTCTACTGTGGTAGATTGACTGTGTGCACGCACTTCTGCCACATCCTCAATTCATGTGCTAAAGTCCTAAGCTCATGAACTTTAAAGTGGGACTCTTTTCAGAGATGTTTTTACAAAGATGATCAAGTCAGGTAATGTCATATGTCAAATATGCCTAGTGTCTTACAAAAAGGAGATATCTATACACATAAGGAGCAGAGGAAAAACAAGTACCCCGTAAAGAGTCTTAAAGAGAATTCAGCCAACTGTACACTGAGGTGAAGGTCAGACCTCTGACTTCTTGACATTCACCAGTCTTCAGATCTGTTAGGTAATAGATTTGTGTAGTTTGAACTTCATAATCTATTGAGTTTTGTTACAGAAGCCATAGTATACTAACACAATTAGTCCTATTAGTTCCCCTCTCTCCAATTTTGGAGACACACTCCCAATGTTTCCTTAAGCAATTCTAAGACTATAGAAGTACAAATTATCACATATTCTTCTGAAGTAACATGTTATGTTTTACATTGACTCCTTTTCACTTCAAAATAGATCTCACTGTGCAAATAAATTCCTTGCTTTGTTTATTAATTGTACAAGGTCTTGTTTAAGTTCTGCTGAAAGCAAAGCAGAAGGTAATACAAAGGTCTCAAAATATATTTGGGAACTAGTGAGAGAATCTACAGAATACAGAAAAAGATGAACCAGTAAGAGTAATTCCTAAAATCACTGGGTCTGATGGACAGATGAGATCTATCCAGAGTTCTGTGTACAAACTTTTGTAGCTATTACTTCAACAATGACATCAAATAATAGTGAGCTAATCATTAGCCTTTTAGTTCTGCTTCTCACTGATGGCAGACAGCTCCTAATCAACTTGACACTGAATCCTTACCTCCTTACATGTCTGCATCTAGATCCAGAACTTGTCTTTAGGAGTATTAGAGAAATCCAGAGAAGGTGATGTTGCTAGGATCCTCCAGCTCCATAGATGTCCAGAGGTCAGCCAAAGGCATACTCCGATTCTTACTCTTTCTCAGGTCAATAGTAACTGGTAGAAAGCACACTGAATAAGCATTGTTATTGTGCAGTGTGCAATGTGTTCATTTTGCAGGTTACTATTGTCAAACATTTAACTGTTTCTAATCTTAGTGCTTAATAGAACACAGTAATAAATAATCATTCACATCTTTCAATTAGTTCATGTCTTAGTGTGCATTCTTCTGATGAACAGAATCAAATAAATGTATAAGGTGAGATACATGAGGTTCATACTCATCAAAAGGCTCATTTGTATTGTTTATTTTATTATTCATTATGCACATTGTTGCACTTAAGTGCAGTGTCCACAGAGGCCAGAGGCATTGGATCCTTCTGAGACTGGGGTTAGAGTACTTGTGAGCTACCCAACAGGGGCACTAGATGTACAATAGCAATACACATTCTTAACCATTGAGACATCTCTCCAGACTCCCAATAGTATTTTGAGTGTGTAAAATATAGTCACTAAATTATAAATGTGTTTTTTAGTGTCACACACTTCCCCCTTTTGTTCTATTAATATAAGACATTTTATTAAAATTAAACTATCTTTCATTAGAGAGAACAAATATCACTTGGTTATGATGTATTCTAACACTTTTAATTTAATACTAGATTCTATTTGCTCATACTTTAGCACTGATATCTATTATGAAAATTCTAATTTTATTTTCTTGCTCGGTATTTGCTATACACTTTAAATGAGGTTATTGTTACTTTGTCACAGGAACTGCATAATTCACAGTCTCTATGCTGAAAAATATTTGCTTTGTTCAAAGTTTGCTGGTGGAATTCACTGTGACCTCTCTTAGCTGTGGCACTCTTGTGTGGAGGTGAGGGAGGGGTGTAGAAGTGGGGTGTGAAGTAGTTAGTTGTAAGCTAGCTCAGAAGGCTTGTATGAGAACCCTTCTCAGCAATCTTATTCTTTGAGCCCTCTAGGCACACAGCTTTCATAACTAAAAGACACTTTAGTTGTGTATAAGATCCTTGACTCAAATGTTCTTTCTACAATGCTGTCTCATTTCATTGCTTCTGTGACTGGATGTTGTTGTCAAGCATCAATGTAAGACTTACTTTTATTTGCCTTGAGTTTGATTTGACCTTTTTATTCTCTTCTTACCCGAGGTCTTTCTCAGAAATGTCGCATGATTTTCCCACTGTACATTAATGGTTGTTACGTTTTGTATGTAGAATGTCCCTAAAGGCTTGGCTGACATGCTATGTTGAGACTGAATAAATTTGAAATTTTTGTGAGACAGGACCCAGTGAAGGTCTCCAGGTCATTTTAGGCATGCTCTTGTTTGGTAAGGTGCTACCAAGCCCTACTTTTTGCTCTTCATTTTGTACTGGGTAAAACAACTTTGCTCTTTGATACACTCCTCCCATATGCACTGTTTTATCATACATGTAGAAGCAACCTCAGGCAAGGTAACTCACAAACTATTGTACAAAATAAACTTTATTGATCATTTTTATTTTATATGTTGATCTGCTTGGATACTCATAATGACCAAAAGCTAATTCATGCAATGATATCTATTATAATATTCATTTTAGTTACATTTGAGAGAATGGGGTAAGCTCTTTTATTGGGTAGGTCTATGCCTTTCATTCAAGAACATTTTTGGAATGCTGGGTTAAATGTCCTTCTATTGATCTGTTGCAGTAAAATCAAGAACAACACTGAGGGAAAAAATGCTGAAAATGTCTTCTGGTTTGAATGCCTACATACTTTGACTGCTCACCAGATAAAGTACTGAGAAATTACTTCACAGAGAAGTTGGATTTCCTTCTTTGGGAAATTGAATAGCCATTGCCAATTGTACCTTCATGCAAATTTTCTGCATTTACTAATGTGTATGACTACTTTGTTTTGGTTTTGTTCACTTTCTTCATGTCCAGGCCATTTAATCATGATGTTGATGAGTATTTCACATCCTGTACATACTTTTTTTTTTTAACTCAAATGAGGTTAGCTTTATTTATACTTTTTTCCCTACAATCTACAGTCTTCCAGTCTGTGTTTTTGATTTTTTTTTGTTTTTAAAACAAGGTCTCACTATGTAGTCTTGTCAGGCCTGGTATGTAGACCAATGATCTCAAATTCACAGATATGCAACTCTCTATGATGCTTGAGTAGGGAAATCTGAGTTTAACCCCAAACCCAGATTCCAGTCCACATTTTACAACCCCTGGTTGCCTATTGCTGAATTGTCCTTTTTCTAATATCTTGTCTTTAGACATTATGATATGGTTTTCGCTTTCTTTTATTGACTTAAAACTATGCTTTTCATGATCTATGAGGGATGGATTGTGATTTTTTTTTACAATTAATTCATACAATTTATTTAGAACATTTTATCTTTATGGAAAAACAAAGCAGAATGCTCATATGCCTTCCCTTATCACAGATTTTATTATTAACATCTTTTATCAGCATGTCATATTCATTAGATATTTTGAACAAATAGTAATAACTTATTAAATAAAGCTTATAACTCACATTAGAGTTAACGTTTTTCACTACACAATTCACAAGGATTGACAATGTACAGCATCATAGATAATGTTGTGTCATACAGAAAATGTTCAGTGCCTAATTAGCCTTTGTATGTCATCTATTTATTCTTACTCCTCTCATGCTTCTTTTCTTTTTTTTTTAACTTTTATTGCATTATGATGAGAAAAGTTACACGATTTCAATTTATCTGAATTTGTTAACATTTAAAAACATATTTTAATTAAATAGAATTGAATCACATTCTTGTTTCATTTTTGTACCCCAACTTCTCCCAGAGACCCCCTTCAATATCTACAATATTTTTTTGGCATATTCCTTAAAATTTATAAAATATTATAACAATAAAAATAAGTATTTTAAAATTTGTTTGATATAAAACAATAATCAATTTAACAGTCTTATGTAAATGCTTGTCTACAGCAATAGTGAAAATACATTTCAGTCACTATAAATTTTAAATAACTCTAAACATATTAACTGTATATTTCAAAATAATATATCACTACTAGTATTTTCTTAAATGAACATAACTATATAAAGTCTTTTTGATTGTTTCTTTTGTATTTAGTAGAGTTTAAAATCTTGGCTCTTACTGTGGTACAAGGCCAAAATAAGAACAATTATTAGACATTGGATTTCATTGTAATAAGGCTGTACTTCAATGACCCTCACATCACCAAAGGATTTTACCTCCATTGTAGCTAAGCTGAGAGTTGACAGTTCTGCTACACCAAGAAATGAATTGTAGGCACGATATTTGGATACAGACTTCCTGCTATGGTCAAAACTATTTGACTTGAGTGAGTGACTTTATTCTCAGCCCACAGAGAACAGGTTACATTCATTTAAGAAATGATGTAGGTATTAAGATGGTCTATCCATAAAGTCATTCACCGACTGTTTCAGTGAACAATGGTTCTGCTTGGAGGATGGCACAAACATTAGGTGAGGGTAAGAATTTCGTTCATTGGCTGTGATAATTTGGAAAAGCAATCATCTCAGAGAAAGAGTAACTTATAAAGTCCTCTTCTTCAAACTTGATACAAGAGTTACAAACATCAAGCAAAGCATGCAGTCTCACTCTTTGTTGTTCTCTTACAAGCCACCTCCCTAGTCAATCATCTATGTTTCTTTTGGGTATAAAAATACTTTTGAAATATATAAGCTAGTCTGAAAACCATAGTTTAGTATAAAAACATGAAATAAACAATACTACTAATAGAGAGGTTGAGATAGGAGAAGCAAGATTTCAAGACAGCAAGACACTGTCACCTACAAACAAGCTGTCAGTGTATATGGATTGTACAATATTGGACCTATTTCTCCAATTATCTAATTAGAGAAACCATTGGATGACAATCAACAAATTTCTAATTCCTCATACTTTTGGATTTTAATTGATTAGGATATGTTGGTAATATTAATTTTCATATTAAGATATTAAGAAAAAGTAATTGTCATTTCCTGTTGTTTTTGTTGTAAGAGGTAGAATTAGGTTTGTGTGGATTTGTTGAAAGATTACTGTCTTGCTTCTTCTAGGGTTTAGTTTTGCTTCTTATGTTGATGTTTTCCATCTAGTATCCTTTGTAGGGCTGGATTTGTGGAAAGATATTGTGTAAATTCTGTTTTGTCATGGAATATCTTGTTTTCTCCATCTATGGTAATTGAGAGTTTTGCTGGGTATAATTCTCTGGGCTGGCATTTGTGTTCTTGTAGGGTCTGTATGACATCTGCCTAGGATCTTCTAGCTTTCAAAGTCTCTGGTGAGAAATCTGGTATAATTCTGATAGGCCTGCCTTTATATGTTACTTGACCTTTTTCCCTTACTGCTTTTAAAATTCTTTCTTTTTTTAGTGCATTTGGTGTTTTTATTATTTGTGACGGGAGGAATTTCTTCTCTGGTCCAGTCTATTTGGAGTTCTGTAGGCTTCTTGTATGTTCATGGGCATCTCTTTCTTTAGGTTAGGGAAGTTTTCTTCTATAATTTTGTTGAAGATATTTACTGGCCATTACATTGGGAGTCTTCACTCTCTTCTATACCTATTATCCTTAGGTTTGGTCTTCTCATTTTGTCCTGGCTTTCCTGGATGTTTTGGGTTAGGAGCTTTTTGCTTTTTGCATTTTCTTTGACTGTTGTGTCAATGTTTTCTATGGTGTCTTCCGCCCCTGGGATTCTCTCTTCTATCTCTTGTATTCTGTTGGTGATGCTTGCATCTATGACTACTGATTTCTTTCCTAGGTTTTTTATCTCCAGGGTTGTCTCTCTTTTTAATTTCTTTATTGTTTCTATTTCCATTTTTAGATTCTGGATTGTTTTGCTCATTTCCTTCACCTGTTTGATTGTGTTTTCCTGTAGTTCTTTAAGGGATTTTTGTGTTTCCTCTTGAAGGGCTTCTAGCTGCTTACCTGTGTTCTCCTGTATTTCTTTGGGGTGCTATTTATGTCTTTCTTAAGGTCCTGTATCATCACCATGAGAAGTGATTTTATATCAGAATCTTGCTTTTCAGTGTAATGGTGTGTCCAGGACTTGCTGTGGTGGGAAAATTGGATTCTGATGATGCCAAGTGACCTTGGTTTGTGTTGTTTATTTTCTTACACTTGCCCTGCACCATCTGGGTATCTCTAGTGCTATCTGCCCTTGCTAAATCTGACTGGAGCCTGTCCTTCATGTGATCCTGGTTGTATCATAACTCCTCAGTGTCAAGCTGTCTCTGTGATCCTGTGATTCTGGGATCCTGTTTTCCTGGGCTTGTTAGAGCACTTGGGAGTGGAGCTTCCTCTGGGTGTTGTGGGACTGGCTGCAGAGCTTGTGCCCAAGGTTTGCTCAGGACTCCAGCCCAGAGGGACCAGAAGGAACCAAAGCTCCTGGGCTGGCGGAGTTCCTATGTGCCTGGTCCCGCTGGTCCCAGTTACTCCTGGTGTTGGGACAGATGTTGGGTCCTTTTTACTTCTGATCCTGGGCATGTCAGAGCTCCTGGGAGTGGAGCTTCCTCTGGGTGTTGTGGGACTGGCTGCAGAGCTTGTGCCCAAGGTCTGCTCAGGACACCAATCCTGGATTGTGATTTTTATATGCTTTGTGAATTTTGCTTTTGTATTTTTTTCATAATTTCTTTTTATTTATTAACAATTATATTTGTTTACGTTTCAAACAATCCCCTTTCCGTCTCCCCTCCATGAAGCCCCCATCCTATACCCCTCCCCTTTGCCTCAGAGAGGTGTTTCCCCACCTACCCATCTGCTCACCCCTCAACCCTTTAGCATCCCCCTTCTCTGTTGCATCAAACCTCCACAGGACCAAGCGCCTGCCCTCCCACTGATGCCAGATGAGGCAGTCCTCTGCTACATATATAGGGAGTGTGATAGACTAGCGTATATACACTCTTTGGGTGGTAGTTAGTCCCTGGGAGCTCTGAAGGATCCAGTTAATTGATACTGTTGTTCTTCCTATGTGGTTGTAATCCCCTTCAGCTCCATCAGTCCTTCTCCTAACTCTTCTATTGGGTTCCCCGGGTTCAGTCCAATGGTTGGCTGTATTTCATCTGCCTTATCCAGGTACTGGCACAGCCTTTCAGAGGATAGCTATGCCAGGCTCCTGTCTGCAAGCACATCTTGGCATCAGCAATAGTGTCAGGGTGCAGTAGCAACCATTACTCTCCCTTGTATTTTCCAACAGTATGTTAATAGAAGTTCATTCTTTTTTCTTTTTTTCTTTTCCTTTCTTTTCCTTTCTTTTTTGCTATTTACATACACATTGTGGTTGTTATCCTAAATTAGCTGTGATGACCATTCATATAGAAGGGATGACACAGCAAATTTCCAGATTTCACGAGCACAAACTTCAGATATCTGCTTCCTTTGAAAGTGTGGCAGTGACTTTGAAACTGTTACAGTGAAAATGTAATAGGACTCCTCTGTAATTCTTTACTTTCAAATGGGACATATGATTCACAAGGCTCTAACTCCAGCTATAGGGTCTCCTCATGAGTCTTTGGGCAGACACATATGGTATTTTGCTAAGGCAGATTCAGGTGTTGTTTTGCTGAAGCAAGACCTGTGGGAGGACATGTGATGTTTGATAGGGTATAAATAGGACTCAATGACTTCAGCTCTTCTTTCATCTTGCATCTTTGCTAATCTTCATTCCCTGAGAGAGGCACAGTAGCAAACTTCTCCTGGTGTCCTGGGTGGTCCTGATTTCTCCCACTGACTCATGCCTAGTGGTTTCTGCTAGGTGCTACCACCACTGATGATTCATGTTTGGTTTCCTGAACTACTGAACTGGACTTCTGGTATCCTAACAGAGATTGGAGTCACCTCAAAGAACTACTTCTAAACAGGTCCACATCCCATTGTCCTATTAACCATCTTTTCTTCTTTACCTTTTTATGTGGTCTAGAATGATGAGAGTGGAAACATTTGAAATCTCTTATTAAAAATAGGTTTTTAAAAATCTAAGCCTACAATTGTCTAAGTATTTTACTTATTTTTGATATTTTTATTTTTAAAATAACATATTTTACATAGTAAGAAAAACAAATCTTACAAACATAGCTAAGATGGATTATAAATACATAAATATGTAAATATTTCTGTGCATACACACACACACACACACACACACACACACTGAATTGCTACATGTATGAAAATGCAAATAGTGTCTGGGACTCTGAGAGTTTGGCCATGACACATAGAGAAACCATCTTGAATAGTGCACTCTCATCTAATTCCATTAATTAGTCTATTTGGATTTATGCTACACAGAATGATATAATTTGTTTACTTTTGCTTCTAATTCTTTATATTTGTTTCAGCTATTTGATGTTATAGTCTTTTAATTTATTTCCCATTGTCATGTCATGTTTCAACTGTATGACTATGTCACAACAGGTCCTATTACATTCCCTATGAAATTATCATTGTTTCTAGTAAGTAGCTAATATCAATATGGCTGCTGTGAACATTGTGAATATATGGTTTTTAGTCATATAGAAGTCAGTCACTTCAAGGCATCTGCATAAGGAAATGCACTGAATGATAGGCACTACATTTAAACATGCTTCTTTATCATGCCCCTTTTCTAAACAATGGTTAAATGGGTCAAGTTTGGAAACTTGCAAAATGGAACTGTTAGAATTGAATATTTTGTCTTTTATTCCCAGGAAATTTTTTTATACAAAAGTGATTTACTTGTGCTTTAATACAACAAAAAGCTTTGCTTTTCCCCAAAGAGCATATTGTGGGAACTCTTCTATCATAAAATTGTGTTTACTTTTTTGCCTTTGGCAGGTCATGAAGGATGTCAGCTCAAGTAACTTAAAAAGCAATGCTCCTGAGGATTCAAAGAAATCGCCTACAGGTGCAGAGAGAACAATAGGGCACGTGAACAAAAGGGGAAAAAAATCAATCCTTGAAGAATAAATTAATTCTTGGTCTTTTGTCTGCAAATAGCTACAAGCTCTCAATAGACAATATTAGAAGACACAAACCTGTCTATGAATGTTAAGTGAGGGTCAATCCCACACATTTAGATTCTGCTTCTGGATAGAAGTGGCTTGACTTTAAATTAATACGGAGAAATGAGAAAAATCATTTTACCAAGGGAGTTGGATCTCAAGTCATTGCTTGAGGTTTTTGCTGTTCTGTGTTTGAATGTTAATTCTATTGTAAATTGCATGTGTTCCTTTGAACAAATTTAACTCAGGTCCTTGAGTCTTAGTTCTTCTATGAAACAAGAATGGTGATGTGTTTCATGGAATTTTACTGTGGGAATTCCAGAAGCAACACAAACAAAATTGGTAGTTCATTTTAGTGGGTATTTGCTGATTTTGTGCCCAAATATTCATTCTACAATTTCAGGATTTTGTTTTCCTTTTTTAGTGTAAACTGTATAAACATAATATCTGTACAGTTTCTGGTACAATGTTATAGTACAATACATTAAAGAAAAAACTTGCTGTTTTGTTGTTGCTGGTGTGTGTGTGTGTGTGTGTGTGTGTGTGTGTGTGTGTGTGTGTGATTGTGTGTTTTGTTTTTATATTTTGTTTCTTGGGGTTTTCTTCTGGGAAGAAGCATATGAGCACACTTAAGCAGTTACAAGAGCTTTTGGGAGGATGTCAAGTCAGCTTCTGTTATGAAGACAGGAATCTGGTCCTGATGTAGATAAGAAATGACTTGTGCCTCTGTGTTTGACCTGATTCCCTTTTACACTGGCCCTGGGTTTCTCTTGATCTCAGCTCATCCTTATTCCTCAAACTTCTTAAGCCTTCCCTCCATTAATGTTCCTTTAGTTTCCTGAGTAAATTTGGGTTCCTTCTCTCCTATTTCAGATTCCTCATAGATAAAGTTGAAGGGATAATAATATTGATTTATTGGCTTTTTGAATGTAATTCACTTGTTTTATGCAATACAAGAGTAAAGAAAGAGATTATTATCAGCATTCATATGGCAGATTAAAATATTGATATACTTATCATATGATCTTTATCAGCATTTTATCAAGGAAATAAAACACTAATTCAAAAATATTAAAATACTATAATTATACAATAATACTATATTAATTATAGAAACAATATTAAATACTCCTATTAATTTTGTTTTCTTGATTAATATTTCAAATGCCACCCCCCCTTTTTTAATATAGAACTGTTTTCTCATTAGACAGACCAAGAATTTTTTTCTCTGAAAGTTTTTCAATTTCTCCAGAAAAATCTATTTAGCAATTTAGGATACTGTACTGTGCTATAACTCAGCATCTGTGATTTTTATCAGATAAATTAGTTAGGGTTCAACCACCCTAACATAGTTTATAGCTAGAAGCTCAACAACAAATAAACGTTAGTCAACTTCTCCCTTACTTTTCTTTCAGTAACTCAAGGCTTACATTTGTTTCTTATCCATTTTTTATAGGTTTTTATTTTGCTCTATTTTGTTTTTTGTTTCATATAAGATGAGAGATGAAGATCCAACTTTGTTTTTACTGAGTACAGATACATGGTTTTTCTCCTATTATTTGTTGAAGAGACTGTCTTATCCCCACTATGGACAATTGACACCTTTGCCAAAATTTAACTGGCCATAAATCTTTTAAATTTAAATGCCGGAGGTAGAACAAAGAATAAACAAACAGTGAAATTGTAGCTCATAAATTATGAGAAAATATTTATCTACAGTAAACCTGATAAAAAGAAAATAACTGACATATATCAATGTTTTCAACATCTCAGTAGGAGGGAGACAACCTGTGCTGGATAGGTTGATGTCAACTTGTCATAAGCTAAAGTTTTCTGAGAGGAGGAAACCTCAATTAAGAATATGCCTTCATAATATAGGGTTGTAGGGGAGCCTGGAAGGTATTATTTTAATTAGGATGGATGGAGGAAGGACCAGAGCATTGGTGGTTGTACCGGCCCTGAGCTGGTAGTTCTGGGCTCTCTAAGGAAGTCAGCTGAGCTCACTATGAACAGTCATCCAGTAAGTAGCAACCCTTCATGACCTCTGTGTTATCCTCTGCCTACACTTTCCAGACCTGTTTGAGTTCTGGTCCTGACTTCCCTCAATAATAAACAATGACAAAGAAGTGTAAGCTAAATAAACCCCCTTTTCCCCAATATGCATTGTGGTCATGGTGTTTCTTAGCAGCTATAGAAACCCTACCCAAGATGTAACCCAAATTGAACAAAGGTAAAAGCTGTTAAAATAAACACCTCAAAGACATACAAAAGAATTCTTTCAAATTATAATCCCTTCTGGCACTGTACTCATTTCTCCTTTTATCTTTAATGGCATGTTTTGTATATGAAATGTCCTGGGGCAAGAGCCATCTTCCTTTAAGATCTAGAAAAGTCTCTCTCTTTACTTTGTGACTATAATTGCCATAGTGATATATTCTTAAAATTTTCTTCACTCTTCCTCACCCACATAAAGCCCTTCCCATCATTAATTTTATTAATTATTTTGGGGGAGAGGGAGTTGAGACAGGGTTTCTCTGTGTAGCCCTGGCTATCCTGGAACTCACTCTGTAGATGAGGCTGGCCTCGAACTCAGAAATCTGCCTTCCTCTGCCTCCCAAGTACTGGGATAAAAGGCATTCTCTACCACTGCTTGGCCTAAATTTTTATAAAAATAAGTTCTAATATTCATTTTCACTCATCTTTGTGAATGTTTGTAGGGCTTTCTATTGTTGGTTATTGATATATCTCTTAAGTTATGTGTTTCCTAGGAAACATATTTTAATTTATAGAATAAATGACATTTTCAGTAGTCTAATCTAGTAATATTTGTGACATTTTATAATGTTGAGTGGTATATTATTTATGGTAGTTTTTCCTCTTTTAGGTTATTAAGTAAGGACAACATGCATTTAATAAAGTAATTTCCACCTATGCTTACTTTGATCTTGAAAAGAATAATAAAATTACTTTGGATCACTGAAAATTTAATATTTAAATAATTGGAACTTGACAAGGTTAATGCTTATGTCTTTGATATTAACTTGATTTCTATCTTCCTAATTTATTGAAAAAAAATTCTTCTGATAAGAATTTTGACCTGTTGCACGAGTAATAGCTGTCTTCATATAGAATAAAATAATCAAATGAAAAAGAGAAGATCCATTTATTCAACCACAATAACCAAACAACTTGTGACATTTACCTCATAGGCAGGCCAATGAGAGGGAGCAATGCCTCTGATTAGAGCATAACTTATTCACATGTACTTAGAAATTAGAAGTGAAGTGAGACACATAGACCATGTTAAGAAATTTGAGTTTTGTTTTTAAATAAACTAAAATCAACTCTTACAAACATACACACACACACACACACACACACCTTTGTGAATTCCACATTCATTTTGACCCTCAGTTCCTCAATTCAACTCATCCAAGAGCCACATACTTCCCTTCCCATCCAACATTTTCTTTTCCCTACAAAGGCTAATTTGTGCTGTCTAAGTAGTTTGGATGTATGATTGACCTATACTCTGAAAACCAAAAATCCTTCTTCTCCCTACAGCTAACACTTTTCAACTACTCTTAAACTATGTACAGAATCTAGTGCCTGACTCCCTTCTTCATGCTGGAGGTTAGTCTGGCTTAGGTTCCCCAAGGTCTTGTGTATGGTGTCATAACCATTATAAATTTATATATGTTCAGATTCCCTGATATGTTCAGAAGGCACTGTTTCTTCATAGGTGTCTATGTCCACTGGCTCTTACACTATTTTTCTCCCTCTTAGTCAATTATCCCTGGGTCTCTGGAGGAGGGAATATAGTTTATATGTTCTGTTTATGGCTGAGAATTCTGCAGTCTCTTATTTTCTGTACCTTGGCCAGTTGTGGGTATGTATGCTGTTCAGCATCTACTGCAAACAGAAGCTTCTGTATTGAGGATTGAAAGAAAACATATTCAAATAATGAAAAGTCACTGGAGTTGTTTTCCTATTTACATTTGTCTGGAAGAATAATTGTAAGTGGGTTCTCTCCTAAAATGTTTACACAGACATATATGAAAAGGAAAATTACTTATTAATCAGAATTTTCAGTTTTAAACATTTGGCAATTATGTGAGTTATCTTAAAGTTGGAATAAAATTATGTGTCCCAAAGTGGTACATAGAGTGCCATTCGGAAGTGTTTGCTGAGACTACCCAAGATCAGGCCACATAGCATTGTGATGAAAGCCAGCCATCTGGTTCTGGATTTCATAAAGATGTCAACTGCTGCAAACCAACATTGGGAACTTAAACAATGCTCACATCTCGTGATTCAAATTCTGTAACTGCTAAATGGGAGTATTGAGAATAATTGGGATAATCACTACGATACTGACTAATGTGTGGATCAAGGAGAACAATGAACATACAGCAGTTATTATCATCTCCCAAAATACTTACTTGAGATCAATTGAAACTTATAATATAATAACCCATGTAGGAGTCAGTAGCCAGAGCAAGGTTATGGCAAGACTCTGAAATCTTACACAAAATAAACACAACAAAACAAAACAGAACAAAAAACCTGAAGCAGCACATACAGGGCAAGCCAAATGTTAAGGGGTTTTCCGCCTCAGAGGTAAATTGAGGACAAATACATTGATATTAAAATCTGGAGGAAAATGCTACAAAAATAAATTGTTAGTTTTTCCCATTATATTCACTGAGTTGGAACGTCTGCTTTCATGATTAAAAATAAACTCATTCCCTTACACAATACATTTTTATGCAACACCAGGAATTGAGAAAAATAATTGATTCAGGTTCCAGTTAATCTCATAAGTAAATTTTATAAAGTAATTTCTAAATGAGAGCACATTCCCGGCAGAAGGACCACTCAGCTGTACTTGGAAGAGGGAGATAGAGACAGAAGCACATGGTGAGGGTATTGTGGAGAATTTGACAGGTACCTTGAATTCTTTATGTTTTTATGTTAATATTAAATATGGTTTAGAATAGCACCTCCTGGAACCCTCATACTGACCTTAAAATTCTGGCCATAATGCTTTCTCAAAATTTTGGGAGTACACTGTATGAAACTTCCTTCTTTACCTACCCAAGGTAGTCTCTGATTGGCTTTCATAAAAATCCAGTGGCCAACTTGTTGGACAGTAAGTGGAAGAGAGGAAGAAAGGAACTCTGGGAAGGAGATGGAGGATTTTCTGCCAGGAGACATGGGAGAAAGCAGACGTGATCACAGGTCTAAAAGCTAGCCACATGGCAGAGTGGGACTAGGTGGACAGGTAACTTGGATGAGCTAGTTGAGTCTGCCTAAATAAGGGCTAAGCTTTGAAACGTTAAAAGGTCTCTATGTGGTTATTTAAGAAAAACTGGTTAAGAAATAATTGCTGCTATATTAATTTCCAATGTTAATATATATAAAATATTAATCATTCTAATCAACACAAAATACTAAAGATGGAATTAAAAGGCAACTTTATAGGTCATGGACCTTCAGGAAGTAGTAACTAGAATTTAAATATGTATATATATATATATATATACATATATGTATTATATGTATATTACAGCCAGAAGTGCCAGAACAATTATTTCCATTCATTAGCTATACCTAGTTCTCTCAAGATGATGTCCTAAGTACCACATTGTATGTATTAGTGTAGTTGCTTGATCCACAGGGAAGAAACATTCAAAATAGGATTACTGAGGTTTCCTTAACAGATACCTCATCTACCTGTCTGTTTTCAGACTCTTACAAGGATTTGGAGAAGTATTGACTAAACTATCTCCAGCAAATGAGACCTATCTAATTCTAAGAAAGATATGTGTGGATATTAGCAGGTAAGGCAACATTAACCAAGCTAGAATTTGTAGAACCACAGAAGTTAGATATAGAGAAAGGACAGGTGTAGGGCATGTAGATCTCCATAGGAAGGGTAAATAGAATGGGTAGCTTTGGATTGATTGGGAGAGGACAGCTATGGGAGAATCAACTCCATTGATCCATGGGAAGAGAAAGGAAGAAAGGAACAAGGAAAAGAATACAGACTGAGGCACCTAAAATAAAGAGCCATTTAAGTGTCAATATGGAAAACCAATATGGTAGAAGCTTTCTAAAATATACACATACATGAAGGTGTTTTAAATGAAATCACCAAATAATGGAGGACACAGAGCTCTATTTGACCATCTCTTACTATCAAATGAAGCTCCCAATACTGTGACTGAGTTACATGTAACTAAACTGTGAAAAAAGAGTGCATGGGAACCATGAAACAACCCAGACTGTTTTCAAGACTATAGATTGCTCTCTATCAATTGGCAGCAAGGCCCCATTTCTGAAGACAGTACCCACACAACTTATAAAACATGGTGAGGTCAAGCTGATGCTTACATGGAGCATCCATCCCAACCTTCGAGGATTGTTGGTACAGGAAGATACTCTGCACAGTACCAAAAGAGAATGTAAACACCAAGCCAGCCATAAACCATTTGACCTACAATAATGTCCTGTTTACAAGATATATTAGGGCGATGTTGGCACAAATCTTGTAAGATGTAAGCAATTGTAGCCAACTAATATCTGATTTTACCTAAGGCCCACTCAATGACAAGAAGAAACCCATACCTAACACTGCCTGGGTAATGAAGAACCTGAGACGAGATAGCTCAGATACAAAGGATAAAACCAAAACTACTGTTATTTTAAAGAGAAGCAATATAGTGATTCTAAATGACATCCTATTGTTTTAGTAGATTGGTTCTTTGCTCAACCATCATCAAAGAAGATTTCTGAAGCATAATGTAACAAATACAGAGTCATTTTTGGACAGCTAGAGCCTTCAGAAGTTACCATGACAACACTATAAATAAAACAAAGCTTCTGTCTTGGTATGGCTGATGATACATATTTATATTAATACCAATTAACTGAAAGCACTAAGAGCTTGTACTATTGTTCCATACATTAAAACAAGAAGTTCACTGAAATGTACATGAACTTTATTTTTATTCAGAAAGTTGTACTGTGCTAAATGGTAAATGAATGGAACAGAACCAACAATTGCATCTAGAAATGTCACATGTAGCAACTGTAATTATGGATACTATATCATGTTTTAAATCGACCTGAGTCTCAGAACTATCCTATTCAGAAGTTCAATGAAATTGAACAAGCTTAATTGTTCTTTGGGAGAAAGGTTTGATACTCTGGAGATGATATTGTGGTATGATGTTGATATATATTTCAGAATGATACTTACTACATCCCCCATGTAAATGTACCCAAATCAAAGAAGGTTATTTAAGGATTCTAGTGCAAGAATGTGTATTTGTGATACTTTTATTAGCCCCTACATGTCTAATGAGGTATGATTAATGGTTTTGTGAAATTTTCAGTGCCAGTTTAGATATGATTTTGATTGTTACCAAAGAAATAGGCCAGTAAGATGGCTTATGGGAAAAAAATAAAACCTCTTGGCATCAGGACTGAGAACCTGAGCTCATTGCCCATGAATCACAAAATAGAGGGAGAGAACCAACTCTTACAAGTTATCCTCTGGTTAGTAACCCTGTACCACTGATTAACACATTCACACAAAACTAAATAGATGCATGCAAAAATTAAATTATGAAATGCAATTTCTTGAAAAGGAGGCTAGCATATCCTGAAAAAAAAAGATGAAAAGTTTCATGTAAAATCTCTGTGTTCACATTGATCTTGTGCCAAAGAAATCAGAATAAATTTGTTTGGGTCATTTAAAAGTAGTTGAATGCCATAAAAATTGGAGAGGTGGATCTAAAATTTATAAAGAGTATAACATATCCAAGAACAAGGGGACATGCATCTTTATCCTCTTAAATAAATAAAACAGTATTGTTTATATTGTATTGCTTTACGACATCAAAACCATTTTTTTCAAATACTTCTGTACCATATGCATTGGATTTAAAAAAATGAGGTGCCAGGGCACTGGTGAGTGCTGGCCTACCATGCATTATACTCTCATTTTATCCTTAGTACTGCCAGAATAAGGCAGAGGAAATGAGTTAGGACACAAAACAAGCAAACTAAGAAAAGCAAAACTCCACAGACACTGGGAAATGTTCAATTAAATGGTAAACTTTCCTTTTCTTTTGAGAAGGTAAAACACATCATTTTTACTTAAAGCACTTTAGAAAGACTTCCAGATTGCCTTGCCCTAATTATTTGAATTATTTCTGAACTCATATGTAGATTTTGTAATCTTTTAATTTTATTAGTAAAGCCCATATTTTTGCCTATGAGTGGGTATATGTATAAGAATTTACAGATCCCACTTGCTTTAACTCTTCATACGTGTTTTTCCAGGCAAATGCCTCAGTGGTAAATTACCCTGTTGTTCTCTTTGAATGATTCTTTGAACTCAAGCTCCATCTTATTTTCCATACTTAGGAAGTACTTTAATATGTTGATATTGCATTGATTTTAAATATCACTGGATTTGTTTCTGAACTTATACTCTTTACAAGAAGCATTTGACAAGTATAGTATGTTCTCTGTGTGTGTGTGTGTGTGTGTGTGTGTGAGTGTGTGTGTGTGTGTGCTCAGTTATGTGTAGGTGCACTTAAGTATGTGAAGGTCAAATATTGATATGTCTATCTTCCTATAGTGATCTTCATGTTACATAATGAAGCAGTTCTCTTTCTGTTTCCTTTCCTCTCTCTCCTCTCCTCTTCCCTCTCCTCTCCTCTCCTCTCCTCTTCTCTTCTCTTCTCTTCTCTTCTCTTCTCCTCTCTTCTCCTCTCTTCTCCTCCCCTCCCCTCTTTTCTCCTCTCCTCTCCTCTCCTCTCCTCTCCTCTCCTCTCCTCTCCTCTCTTCTCTTCTTTTCTCTT
>NW_022196913.1:12729436-12743492 GCF_008632895.1 Mastomys coucha | reverse complement strand
CTCCTCTCCTCTCCTCTCCTCTCCTCTCCTCTCCTTTCCTCTCCCCTTCTCTTCATTTGACTGCAGAGCTGGCCCATTTATCTAGTCTAACTAGGCATCTAGTCTTGGGGATTTCCTGCATTCACTCCTCTGTAGTGCTGGTAATACAGATGGGGTACTATGTCTTCCTGCAATGTTTGCTACTGGTGGACTTACAAACTTCAGGAATTAAGCATTTTTAGCCAGTTCTTTACCCACTATACCAACTCTCTAGCCCACAAGACCTTTTTTCTTTAATTTCAAAGATAATACATCAACTTGGTGAATTCAGCATTCTGATTTATCATCTTCCTTCTTCCACCAGCTGCTGATTGTGTTGCCTTTATTTCTCTTGTATTAAGAAGTGCTACAAATAGGAATGGATGTCTGTTTTAGCTTTTGACAAGACGGTTTGTACAAAACAAGTGAACACCAGGATGTGTCACAGCTCTTAATCTCTGTTTCTTAATTTCCTTTTATTCATGTCTCATCATTCCTCTGCCAGGTTTGTATGAAGAATGAGTTATTGAATTTATTACATTATAATAATAATTTATTCTTAGATGAGAATGTTTTGAGGAAATTGAAGAGTTCCCTCCATTAATAAAGACACTGAAATGTGGAAACACATATTCATTTAATTAAGATATTTCATTGTCAGTCAAAAAGTTTGAGATTACAACACTTTTTCTTTCTGCTAATATTCCTTATATTTATTTCTTCAGAAATAATATTGTGAATTAAATCTTTCTGTTTCAGAATTTTGTTACTTACCTGTTTTTATACACTTTAAATTTAATTTTAAAAGCCCAAAGTTTGGGGATAATCATCTTTATTTCTGTGGTACTGAATTTCTCTATGGCATTATCAGTTTTGGCAATAGTGTTGCTGCTTTGACAAACACGTCCCAATCCTAAGCTTCATGAAACACCACTGTCTTAATTGGGCTTTTGATTACTGTGCTAAAAACACCATGACAAAAAACAGTGTGGGGAGGAAAAGATTTATTTCAGCTTCCAACTTGAGAACATACTTTACCTGTAGAAAGCCAGATTAGGACTGCAAGGAACCTACAGACAGCAAGTGAAGCAGAAGGCATGGAAGACTGATGCTTACTGGATTGCTTCCCTGCAGTTTTCTCAGCATGCTTTCTTATGGTACCCACTTGTGCAGGGGTACCATCACCCACAGTATGTTGGGCCCATATCAATCACTGATCATGAATATGATCTACAGTCTCTCCCAAGGTTAATCTGATGAGGAGTCTCTCCTTGCAAATGACTTTAGCTTCAACTAAACATCTTCTTCTCTGTTCCCCACAATATTAGTAAGGTATCTAGTGGAACATTAAGATAAAAAACTCTCTATGTCTCTGAAAAAACAGCTTTCCTGGCTAGTGTCAGCTGTCAACTTAACACAACACAGTGTCATGTTAGGAGAATTCAACTGGGGCATTTCCCAGCTCATATTGGCTTGTGGCAATATCTTTGAGGAATTTTCTTGAGTTTTGATTGATGTAAGAGGGCAGAACCCAATGAAGTGGAAGTTTCTGGTTGTGTCATGTGATGAAGATTCATGTGGTATTTTGCTGAGGCAAGACCCATCGGAGGTTATGTGATGTTTAGGACTCAACAAATAGTGACAGGGTGCTTGCATAGCTAGCTGTGCAACTCTTTGTTGGCCTCATGTCTTTATTTATCTTCACTTCATTGAAGCAGAGAATTCCTGGCATTCCAGGTGGTCCTGGTCACTCCTGCTGACTCTGTATAGATTTGGGGGAGGCCTGGCAGTTTCTGCTGGATTGTGCAGCTGCTGACACTTTTGAACTAGACTGTTGGTATCCTGACAACCGAGATTGGAATTACCCAAAAGAACTATTTCTAAACAAGTCCATATCCCCTTGTCCTACTTACCATCTTTTCTCCCCTACCTTTGGCTGGTGGGTAGAAGGGGGTGGAAGCATTTGAGTAGTTGTATTAAAGTACATTTTGAAAAATCTAAACTGACACCCAAGGTGGGCAGTACCATCCATAGGTAAATGGCGCTGGGCTAGGTAATAAAGGTAATGAGCATAAACTTGCAAACAAACCAGTCAGCAGCTTTCCCCCTGAGTATTGCATTCTGAAAGTGTAAGATGAAATAAAGTCTTTCCTCTTCATATTTATTTTGGTCAGAATGTTTTAACAAAGCAACAGAAAAGCAAGCTAGAATACTCGGGTTTATTTTCCCAAGGGATAAGACACATACATAATTTTTTTTTTCTGAACAAGAGAGATATAGACTTGAGAAGCCTTGTCTGAACCTCATATACTTCCAACCACCACATTCAACTACCCCTCATTAATAGATCTGAGAAAAATAAATGCTTATTTTTTTATGGTCCCATGTTTTATGGTGGTCTGTTATATGGGAAACACACATTGGTAAGTAATGTCAATTTTTAAGTTATGAGATAGATAATTCCTCACCACGTGATATATTAAACACAGAATCATCTTCCAAAGACTATTAGTGAAGAGTGTGATTATGGTTAATCTTCAGATTTATTCTGGGGAAGCTTTCTGAGACAGAGTTTCTCTGTGTAGCCCTGGCTTTTCTGGAAATCACTACGAAGACAATGAGTTCACAAGTTTCCTCTGCCTCTGCCTCCCAAGTTCCAGGATCAAAGGTGTGTGTTACCATGCCAGGCATGTGGCATCCTCAACACTTGCTAAAGGAATAAATGATGAGTCTTATTGTGTTAAATAGTTGTACCAAGTACCCAGTGTATTGAGAAGGAAGGGACCATCATATGCTAAAGAACCAATCCTTCATATTTATTACTCTTAAAAACATTCTGAAATTAAAACTGTTGCCTCTTTCTTCCTGTACCTGTGGCCGTAGAGATAACATTTCTTTAATTAAGTGAATAGAGTGGACCTAGAGCTAATTTTTCTGAGGTGCTTCTAGCTGTTGCAAATCTGTAATTTATTCTCTTTCTCTCTCCAGTTCTTCTCAACATTTGTTTTTGTTAGTATGTTTGGAAGGTTAATGTTATCTACCTGATGACATGCACAAATGTCAGTTTTCAAAGCATGGGATCAAATTTTAGAATATATTTGAAAGTAGGACTATTTCTAAGATTCACATGTATTACTCAGAAATATAATATATATTACAGTAGGTTATAAACAATTGTCCAGGTGTCCAGCAAGGACTATTTCATAAGGGTGCAATCAAGAATCCAGCAGTTGCTGAGTCTAGGAGACTGGATTTCTCTGCATCCTCAATCTTGTGCTAGTGTTTCAGAAGTTTCAGAGGGAGATTCTCGTCCTAAATTTGTATTGAAATCCCAAAGACAAGTATTTCAATTGCCACCACAGAAAAATGTCAACAGCAGAGTAGGTCAATTTGCCACTGAGAGTAAGTGCAAGCAGCCAAAAAAGCTAATGTTTCATTCTTCCGTGTCCTTTTTATGTTGCTCAGATTTAGTGTAGATCTTCCCACATCAAATAATTCAAACAAGATAATCCTCACAAGCATGCTGGCTGCTTGGGTGCTAAATGATTGGACATGGAGTCAAATTAGCAATTGAGATTAATCAGCAAGTCACTTATTTAGAGAAGTTATTGAATTCTTTCACCTTACTGTATTTTGCAAGTTATGGTTCTTTTGTTTTGTAAGTATGGGCCTTTGTTAGGAGTGAAACTCTGGTCACAGTCACTTTCAGTTCAACTACTCCGGGACAATAAGCAACACAACTCAATAGCAAGCACTCGCAAAAACTATTCATGTTCATATTTTGGAAAACTGAACAATGGAAGTTCCCTTAGATCTTCTCGGGAAATCTTGTAACACTCTCACCTGGGAAAAATTCTAACTCTATCCCAATACTAATTTCTAAGTCTGAGGATGACTAAAAATTTATTTGAATAACCTAGAACTTCTTACACATCTAACCTCAAATTCATACATTTACCTTTGCTTCCTGTTTTCTATGTTTAACATTCTTCTACAATGTCTTTTGCTTTATTGTGTCCAACATAAAACAACAACTATCTAGTAGTCAAATGCTCTATTTCAAAGCTTTATCTTTATATAAATATCACACATTAAAAGCTATGGTTAAACATTTCAGTGCTACTTTTTGTAGTAGTTCTTGATGAGTTATTTAGTCAAGGTATACAGAAGATTATTTTCAATGAACTAAATATTCTAGTCATATTTTGAAGTAAGCAGCATCTTAGGACAGAAAAGTAAGCATGATAGGATAGTGTGTGTGTGTGGTGTGTGTGTGTGTGTGTACACATGCGTGTTTGTAGATGTGAGTACATGTGAGTAAGCACATGCATTTGGGAAGACATGCACATGCCAGAAGACTTCATCAGGTACCAGTACTCAGGAGCTGTATACCTTGTTTTATAATACAGAGTACTTAGCAACTTGGACCCCATCAATTAGTCCAGACTAGTTGGCCATTCAGCCCCAGAGAGTCTCCTGTCTTCTTTCTAATGCTGGGAATCCTGGCTTTTTCATAGGGCTTTTTGAGTCTAAACATAGGTACCCATGCTTTCATGGAAAGCACTTCAATGACTGAACCATCTCCCAAGCCTAATTAATTCTGGAAATTGACCACAATGTATATACATCTTTAAAAACAGGGAAATGAACTTTAAAATTAAACTGAGCATCCACTTCTTTTCCACTGAACATTTTAAGATCAAATTAAGAATTAAAAAAGAAAAAATCTTAAGGAGATTCAATCTTTACTCCACGGTTCAGAAATGAAACTTCTTATTTGACAGAATTGTAAGGATTTTCTTTTCTGACTATAAGAGAAAGAAGTACAATTACTGTGCCAGGTGTTAATTTTCTTTTCATGGTCCAGTTAGTTATATGTCCAAGTTATCCTGCAGGCAGCTTTTTCTTGCCTGAAGAAGCCTACATTTTCACTCAGTATTTCTGAAGGAAACAAATTATTCCAGGTTCAGCTAATGGTAGTAGAACATATTTGAGGAGGGGCCACCTGATGGGACCAGAGGCTGCAAGCATGTTTTCAAGTTAAACTTTAAAAACCCGACTCAGCTGGAATTTTCCCTCCTACTTGGAGCAGTCTGGCCTGCACTAGTAGCTACTGGCACTTGACTCTTGACTCAGGTAGATGGAGCTTTATAATGGTTGAGGCTCTGCCTGCTTCAAGCTCAATAAGCAAGACAAAGCAGGCTCGGATCCCACCCCCCAACCCCCAGGTCCTGGCCTGTCAACACTGAACTTTCTGGGCCAGAGCATCATAAGGAGAACATAAATCGCCAAGGCACCAAGATAGAGATGGGTATGTAGATGTAGATATAGAATCTTATTTGAACTGCTGGTTGGCACTGCACCAAGGGACTTCTACTTGATAAGTAAATGCCCTGAACAATGTTTCCAGAGGTCTCTTTAGTTTTGATTTTTGAGTCAGGATTTTGCTTAGTATACTAGCCTTGCTTGAATGTACACAGTAGACAAAGTAGGCCTTAAATTTGCAATTTTCCTGCTTCATCTTCTCAAACTCCAGAGCAGCATAGATTCCTTGTTTGCACTATCACATATAGCTGCATTTTATTTTCTCTTAAATTCTCCCCACCTAGAAAAATATAAAGAAATAAAACAGAAAAGGTTTTCTTCATTAAGAAAACATGTAAATTACAAACTGATTTATCCATTATGAATAGGCTCGAATCATTTTTATTTTCTTCCACAGAAAATAGAAGAACTATTTCTACTCAAAAAACCTTCAGTTTGTTTTTATGTGAATCAGTATGTAGAGATTTAGTGTTAACTGTATAGTGTTATTTACTTTCTTGAGTACTAAGCAAAAAAATGAATAATGAGAGAAGTAAAATACACATATTTTCATCATTCAGTGCTTAAAAATCCAATAGATAAGTAGGTAGCCTTAAATCAATACAGATTTTCAAATAATTGACATGGAAAAATATAACCATGAGCCGGGCGGTGGTGGCGCACGCCTTTAATCCCAGCACTTGGGAGGCAGAGGCAGGTGGATTTCTGAGTTCGAGGCCAGCCTGGTCTACAGAGTGAGTTCCAGGACAGCCAGGGCTATACAGAGAAACCCTGTCTCAAAAAACCAAAAAAAAAAAATATAACCATGCACATATACATATATGTGTATATGCGTGTGCATGTGTGTATGTGTGTGTCTGTGTTTATGCATGTTACATAGTATCTTAGTTAGGGTTTCTATTGCTTCAAGGAAACATCATGTCCAAAAAGCAAGATAGGGAGGAAAGGGTTTATTTAGCTTACAGTTTCATATTGCTATTCATTATTAAAGAAGTCGTGGGCAGGACCCTGGAAGCAGGATCTGACATATATGCCATGGATGAGTGCTGGATGCTGACTTGGTTTTTATGGCTTACTCAGCCTGACTTCTTATAGAACCCAGGACCATTTGCTTAAAGATGGCACCAGGATCAGTGGGCTGTGCCCTCCTCCACTGATCACCAATCGAGAAAATGCCTTACAGATGTATCTCATAGAGGCATTGCCTCAACTGAGGCTCCTTTCAGATAACGCTAGCTTGTGCAGTTGACACACAAAACCAGCAGTACACACGGTTTATAATAATATACAATATCACCTTGAACTTTATCAGAGTTGCCAACTAGCATCTCTATCTATGTAGCCTTTCAAATTAATCATCTTAAGATCTTCTTCTACTAAAGTCTTAGTATCCTGTGCAAGGTATAACTTTGTTTTGGAAAATGTATCCTGGAATGCCTCTTACAAAACCCCTAAAAAGCATAAAAATGTGCTTTGGTTGTTTTTAGGGTTTATCTCTTGACTTCCAAAAGTTGTGAATCCTATGAGTAGAGTTCAAATATTTCATCTTATCTTGCATACATCATATAAAATAAAACTGAGATGGTTTTTAGAAATTCGGGTAGCTTAGATGTTTTAGAATAAACTACTAAAAGAAAGCTAAAACTTATCCAATCTAACTCTTGGGAAAGATTTTGACTGTATAATGTTCTGAGTGAGCTTCTGTTGTTGCAAATGTTCCTCATATTAAAATAACAAAAGACTCATCCCTTACCTTCACCAAGAACCTTGTTGCAGAAAGTCTAGCTGCAGAATCAAGTTACAGTAACAGGATACATTGGAAGTTGTGACAGATGCAGGTGGTAATATTGTCATTATTATTTGTCTGAAACTTTGGGAACAAAATTGTTAAAAGAAATGAAAATATGGTATGTCTCTACATACTTTAGCATGTTAAGAAAGATACTTAGTTACTGATTGTGAAATTTTTTTTATTATTGTTTGTTAATGTTGGCAAGAGAACAGGTATAGAAATCAGTGTCAAAGACTTTAACTGGCCCATCTTGACTTCTTAGAAAGTTAGCTTAAGTATTGATTTTGCTTATTGGACTTGCAAGTTCAGAGAAAAGAAAAACTATTCCTCACTGTATCCATTGAGTATCAATCATTTACGAGCTGATCCTAGGACAAAACTTAATTTATAGAATTGTTTCCAATTATATCAGTTCTGTTTGTTAAGACCCTATCATTCCTTTTCTGTCAGTAGGAGCCTGCCTATACAATAGTATCTACTGATGTTTGTAAGGACTAGTGAGAAGAGTGTCTAATACTCCATAGTGAGGAGATGGCTTGAGAGCTTCCTACTGTTTTGGTAAAGATGAAGGTCAATTAAATCTTCTTTGAAGATAGAATGGATGTATACTCTTTCTTCTGGAGTGTATGTTCTAAAGATCTTACAGATACTTAAGTTCTAAACCCTGGAACTATGAATGCTATCTCATGATAGAACAGGAATTTTCCAGTATGATTTTTACTATGGGTCTGAAAATTAGAATATTGTCTTGGGGTTTCTATATAGACCTGAACTATGAGTCTAAGGATTCCTGTGAGATGTAGACTCTATTACAGAAGATAGACATTCTGTAAGCCTCTTAAGAGGTGAAGGTGCCACTCTGGGCAACAGAGAATGAAAATCATCCTGAGCTTAGCAATATGACCCAGGTATGACTAATTGCTAGGATTTAATTTCTTTTTCCATTGCTGTTGTAATATTCCCTGAAGAGAATAACTTAAGGAAAAAAGGAGTAATTCTTGGTTAGAGCTCAAGATTATATAGTTCTACATGGCATGGAATTCACAGAGCCAGGAGATTGAGTCAGTTGGATCCTAGAGCCTCAAAGAAAGCAAAACCCCGTTTTCATTCCAATTGCAAAGACTTCATAATTTCTGTCTCTAAAACTGTAAGAGGATACATGAACATTGTTTTAATTTACCTGAAGTTTCCTACTTTTATTAAGTGACCCTAGAAGAAAGGTTGATGTGTAACTTGCATCAGATACCACACCCATTCTAGACCTTTGGTTTTCTCTTATACTAATGATTCAGACACTTCTCCCTTTCTGAGAACTGTCATTATTTCTACTTTTTTAAGCATCATGCTTCTGATGCACTTTCTTGGAGTTTCTATCCCTGGGAGAATCCTTCTGAATGGGTAAGGTCTCATGTGCACAGTTGTCTGTCTGCCTGCATTGAACCCATGCACTAAGCATTCAACCCAACACTAGCTCCTCCCCAGCAGAAGTTGCTGCTTCCCTGGTTCTTGCATCTTCTTTGAAGACTCTGTACCTTTGTTTTTCCACACTTTCTATTACTATAGCCAAATTTTTCTAACAGTCTAACTCTAGTTCTAGGCCTAGGTAGAAATCTTGACAATCGCAGGCATTGTCTTTCTGAGCAAAGCTTCAATGCTTTTCTTGAAGCAATGAGAGACTCAAGTCAAAATAGACACGTGATTGACTACACTCTAGAAATCATTGGGCTACATGACAGAGCAACAAAAACAAAAAGACAAAATAAAAACCTTATGTTTTATTTGGGCTGAATTGCCAGTGTTGTGTATATATTTAATTTGTTTTGTTTCTTTCAATGCTAGCATAACTTGCCTTACAATTCAATAATATCTTCAGCATATGGTCAGCAATAAATTGAAGCTTTTGTATATATATGAGACTATACATTACTAGATATACAAAGAAATGTGTAGTTGCACACTTTTCTTGCTTAGAAAATAATCAGTGAGACTTAGATTCACCCTATGCTTTACTTAATCATCATATATTCTAAAAATTATAATTCTTTTCAGCACATATAAATGAATATTTCCAAATGAAACAAATAGCAAAGACAACCCAGTCTTAAGCTACTAGATCATCTCTGCCAAGCACACAGCTTAAAAACAGTATGTAATTACACAGTGCTTTTATTATCTCTGTAAAAATACTGTACATCATAGGGAATGTTGTGTTTCTCCACTTCTGAAATTAAAGAACCTGGGAGCTGGCTCTAGTGTGATAAGGAGAATATACATTTTTTCCATAACAGTCTTTTTATTTAATTAGCTACAAAGCTATAACACATTCATTTCATCATATCTCTTTTCAATGATCTCCTAAATCTATACATTGTATGTGATTGTGTATGCACACTTAAATGGTGAGACCAGTTAATATAATATCATAAAAAAGTATCTTATTTGGAAGATTTGTGTTAATGATATATCCATTCTATCTGTTGACCCAGAAACAATAGCTTTCCCCCTATGAGGATCTTAAATGGTTTTCCATTCTCATGCAGAAAGTTTGTAAATTTGTTACACTAGGGTGTTGTTAAGTGGATGTATTCTCTGGTGTACTTGGTGAAATGTTTTAGATCTTCAACTATTTCCAATGATGATATTAAAGTGAAGTTGTTATTTAAAGATACAGAAATTTTATGGCTGATAGAAATGTTTAGAGTAGGTTATTTCTTCTTTTTTTTTTTTTAAGTGGTTATTTGTTGTATAGATAAGTAGAGTTTTCTCCCCTTCCCCTGGTGTAGACACTTCTAGGTACATTAAATTTGTGACTAAAAAGAGATAGAAAAGAAATACCTACTAAAAAGTTAGCCCATTATGAAAGCTCCAACATACATCAACATATCCAACAAGACTGTGTCACACATAACAATCATCAGCATGATTTTCCTTCAAAGGGTGAGGAAATGTAACAAATACAAAAAATATGAATTAAAATACAAAATTTATTATAGAAGTAGTTTGCAAATTAATGCAGGTTTTCATTACATGACTAATTCTGATCATTGCCTTTCATGAAGAATCTCATACTTGTGGTCATATGTTAGTAATCAAATCTTTGTTTGACACAGAACTTCCTTTAGCAAGACCACAAATTTATGATTTTGTTTACTCAGCATCTCTTAATTTTCATCTATTTTCAAATGAACACCTATGATTCTCATCTTTTTCATATTATTTACGTTGTATTATCTACTCTACAAAACCTATTTCTTCGAAAATGAAACCCTGTTTATGATGAAGAATTTCAGCATTTTGAGATAATGTACTGCTTTGGTACGTATAAGTTGGTGACTTCATTATGGTTTCTTTTGCTGTGAAAGATTCCCTGATCAAAAGCTTTCACCCCACAAACTGCAATCTATCACTGAAGAAAGTCAAGACAAGAACTCAAGTAGGGCCAGCACCTTGAAGTAGGAACCAAGCTGAAGCAAACTGCTTACTGCATTTCTCCTCAAGGCTTGTTCATTTGTTTTTCTATAGTACATCCCCAGGTCAGGGGATGCACCTCCTACTATGAGCTGGGCCTGCCCACATGAGTTATGAATCAAGAGACTGCCCAATGGAGTTGTGTAGGGCAGTGGGCAGTTCTGACAGCCGGAGTCCAGTAGAGTGGCCACCTCAGAACCCCGGAGACCCACTGAGCAAAGTAATTTGTTCACAAGGGACAGTAGGCATGCGTGATTGCTCCTGAGACCAATAGCTCAGATTTCAGCCCAGACACCTCACAGTTGCCCCTGCAGGAGATGTGTGCTCTATCAGGCAGACAATGCCTCAAATTCCCAGCATTCTAGCTGGACCTTACACACAGTCATCTGACCACAAGCCAGGCATGCCATATCCCATACAATAAAAGGGGTGGTTTGCCCCCTCCTCACTCTCTTACTCTCTCACTCTTACTTCCTCTCACTCTCTTGTTCTCTTTCTCTCTCTCTCTGCTCTTTGTTTTCTTCTCTTGCTTTCTTCCTTTTCTTTCTTTCTCTCCCCTTCCTCTCTTTTCCTTCTCTTTACTCAATCATCACAGTCTATCTTTCCTACAATAAAATAACTCATTCATACATTGCCTCCTTTTTAATTAAGGTGCCATGCTGCAAACAGGTCAACTCAGGGAGAGAGAGAGAGACCCATGCCTCAGCAGCAGCCTCCCAGGAGACAGAGAGCCTCAGGTGGGCCACGAGCCTAGCCCCCTGCCTTTGGAACAACAGTGTTGCCCACAGGCCAAAGTGGTGGGGACATTTTCTCAATTGAGGGTCTCTTTTCCCAAATGACTATAATTTTTGTCAAATTAACATAAAACTAGCTAGCATAGCTGAATACTATCATGAAAAAGAATCTTACAGATAAAGAATAATCTTCAAAATCATTATTTAATGTAACATATTGTTGACATTTTCCATAGTTCAAAATACAAATATACATATCAAAATTAAATTCCATAGTCATTTACAATGACCATATTCACATGAGTGGGTACACATCAGTGTACAACAGGCAGACCCAGAAAAGCTTGAAGTCCCGTGGAATTTTTTTGTATCTCTTCATGTCAAATGATTTAGAACTGTTATTAAGAGAATTAAAGTTGCTAGTAAAGTAAGTGACAAGCATGCTAACAGCAACCTGACTACTTGATTACAGTAAACAACACAGTCTAAAAATCAAAAACCTCAGATCATGAGCACAGTCTTATTTCTAGCTCCTCCGGGAAGTGCTTTCTTACTTATAACTTCTACTCCAATTAAACTGAATTCTTCTCTATTTTCAAATAATCCAAAATAGCCTTCTTTGTGAGTTACTTCTCCTTGTATCCTCCTCCTCCTCCTCCTTCTCTTCGTCTCCTCCTCCTCCTCTTCCTCCTCCTCCTCCTGTTCCTCTTCTTCCTCCTTCTGCTCCTCCTCCTCCTCCTCCTCCTCCTTCTTCTTCTTCTTCTTCTTCTTCTTCTTCTTCTTCTTCTTCCTTTTCTTCTCCTACTTCTTACCCTCCTCCTCCTTCTTCTTATATTCTCATTCTTCATGATCTTATAGATATTTTACAATCTTCATAGTGTTTTGAATTAAGAATGCTCTGTATATTCCTAGTACCTATAGGATTATCTTATTCTCAGCACTCATAGTTTGTTCCAATCCAGAAATATGAGACTTTATTCAAGCAATGAAGATCAGAAATAATAGAATAAAAAGAAGATATCAGTGGTAAATGGCATCATAGAAATTATGTTAGATAAATATTTTAGTTCAAAATATGTCTAAAGTGTTGGGTTATACAATTAATATAGTTTGAACAAATGCTTAGTAACTTATGGAAAGTAAACTAAACAGTTTTCTAACTTATTTGTTCTACTTGAAAGTTTACAAATAATCAGTGTATAAGGGATAAGGAGTATCCACCACAATACTGAAGAAGAAAATATTTGTAGAATGAGCTGCTATCTGATTTCTAGATTTACTATAAAGTTACATTAATCAGGTATATCATTAGACAAACAAAGATTAGTGGAACAGAACAGAGAGTTCTCAAATAGAATTATCTGAATAGAGTCAACTGATTTCTCTCAAAGATGCAAACAAAACATAATAAAGGAAATACTGCACAGCTACATACTATATGGCTTTTATGCCATATAGTATGAAAATCAATACATGACCCAAGTTTAGTTCACAAAGTACCAGACTTCTATGAGAAATCATAGGAGAAACTCTATGTAATATTAGATTGGTGATAGCCTTTATCTATGATACCAAAGATGCAATTCAGGAAGAAAAAGACATCATACAGCATGGTTCATTAGAGTTTTAGAATCTCTTCTCTGTAAAAATGAATGCCAAAAACATAACTCCCACTGACATAGAGTAAATAATTATAAAAACTTATATATTATAAAGAACCATTGTCCAAAATGTGCACAGAGCTCTCCAAATATAACAAGAAAACAAAATATATTTTCAGTAATGTTCTAAACCTGAAAAGAGGTCTCATGTTTGTAATAACTAATTCTGTTCATCAGCTTGACAAACCTGGGAGGAAGGAATCTCAGCTGAAGACCTGCCTCCATTAGAATGGCCTATGGTTGTGTCTGTGGAATATTTTAATTGCTACTTGATGTGGGAGGGCCTGACACATGGTAGGCAGTTGCATCCCTAGGCAGGTGGACTGAATGTGAGGCAATAAGTTTTCCTCCATGGTTTCCCCTTCAGTTCCTGTTGAATTACTTCCCTTAACTCTCATAACGATGAAATTTGACCTGGAAACATAAGCAAATAGGTCCTTTTTTCCCAAAGTTTTTTTTTTGGTCAGTGTTCAATCACAGCAACAAAACTCAACCTATATGCCAGACAGTGGTGGCATATGCCTTTAATCTTAGCACTTGTGATTCAGGGACATGTGGATTTCTGAGTTCAAGGCCAGCCTGATCTACAGAGTAAGTTCCAGGTCAGCCAGGGCTATATAGAAACACCTGTCTCAAAAAAACAACCAACCAACCAAACAAACAAACAAATGAAACAAACAAACAAAACAAAACAAAACAAAAATGCAAAACTCATTCTATGACAGCAGTGCAAACAAACAGAAGGAAAATTGTAGCCCGTGCAGTTGTCTCACCAGCAAGAAGACATGCGGCCACTGGGTCCCTTCTGCAGCAACGTTTATTGCCTCCTCAGTAGGGGAAAAAAGGGTCGAGCCAATAATCCGCACTGCTTATATACACCACAGTGCGCCCTTTCTGCCCACAGCGCTGCGCGTCTGCCCATGATTGGCTGTTCGCTCATTACCCTACGTAACGCCCCAGAATGGGCCTTGACTCAGCATCTTTTCACTTTACGCACATGCGCAAACAGTTGTTTACTAGGAGTCGACAGCGGAAGTAGGCACCATCTTGCCATGGCG
>NW_022196913.1:12718621-12727538 GCF_008632895.1 Mastomys coucha | reverse complement strand
ACAATGGTAAAATTGGCACCAGGCCCACACCTGTTGACTGACTCAGCAAGCTCCCCGATAGGGGTGCAATCCACTGGAGAAAAGACACGGCCACCACCAGCATCCTCAAACACTGGAAAGGCAAGCAAGAGTTTACTCTTATCTCCTCCAGACAAAAAGGAATCTGAACAGTGTCCATCAGTGCACAGCGGGGGGTGCACCCGGAAGAGCAGACGGGTCAGCATGAAGCGTTCTGCAGCTCTGATCTCCCTTTTGCTTTTGATTCTGGAGAGGCGGCAAATGCTCATTTGGATGATACCTCTCTTCCTTATAGTGAGCCGCTTCTCTCTCAAAGTCCTCCTCTTCAGATGGGCTCAATTCCTCAGAGCTATCAGGCTCGAAGAGCTTCCATCTCGAAGCTCCATCTCTTTCTCTACTTTTCTCTCCCAGGGTGTCCTTTCCCTTATCTCTCGCTTCCGCAGGTCGAGCGGAAGGACCTGTACTCTTGGGTATATCCTTTTTCTTCTTTCTCTCCCTTTTCTCCTGGCTAGCTTCTACTCTCCTCTCTGTTTCTGACATGCTATCTTGTAATTCCTCAAGTGCCCCCGATGCCACAAAGGCAGGGCATTTCTCATCCTCCAGGCAAGAATGTATAACAAGTGCCATTAGCACGATTACCGTGGCTTTGGCTGCGCTCTCTAACCCTGAGAAAGGGTCGGAGGAATTAAAATCAAGCAGCATTCCTCTCAGAGCTTACCTTGTCCTGCAGTTCTGAAACCTACCAGCTGTTTTAAGGTTCTCCTGGAGTCCCGGGTTTTCGACACCAGCTGTAGCCTGTGCAGTCGTCTCGCCAGCAAGAAGACATGCGGCCACTAGGTCCCTTCTGCAGCAACGTTTATTGTCTCCTCAGTAGGGGAAAAAAGGGTCGAGCCAATAATCCGCACTGCTTATATACACCACAGTGTGGCGCGTCTGCCCATGATTGGCTGTTCGCTCATTACCCTACGTAATGCCCCAGAATGGGCCGTGACTTGGCATCTTTTCACTTTACGCACATGCGCAAACAGTTCTCTACGCACATGCGCAAACAGTTGTTTACTAGGAGTCGACAGCGGAAGTAGGCGCCATCTTGCCATGGCGAATGCCTCTCCAGCTTCAGCGCTCCCCACAGAAAATGAACAAGGGAAGCAATAGTGGAGAAATGACTCAGTGGTTAAAAGTATGTAGTGCTCCACTAGAGATCCTGAGAACATTCCACAGTAAACACGATGAGTGACTTCTAACTTCTATGTCCATTTCCAGCAGATCAGATATCCTCTCTTGAACTTCATGCACAACTGCACTCATGCATTCACACACACACACACACACACACACACACACACACTAAATCTCATCACAAAAGTTTTATGAACAATGGGAAAATGAAGCAGGGATTAAAGAGGCTCTACATGATCTGTCAGAAAAATGCAAATTAAAATGATGATTTCATCACTATACATTTAATTTGATGATTCACTTTCAACTTTGAAGACTGACAAGGATGTAGGATATTAAGAACCAGAACTCTCATCCATTGATAGGAGGAATATAAAATTGCAAAACCAGTGTGGAAAACAGTTTGGCAAATTTCTGTAAATATAAACTTCAGCTATGACCTTCCAAGATACCGACCAAAAGAAGTTACCCCCACAACAACTTGAACTTAGATATTTATAACAGCATTGCTGAAGGTTTTAGAGTTTAATCTTGAAGATTCCCTTCAGTGAAATTGTAGTTTCTTTTCACTTTTGTTTTATCATAACAACATAGATGAGGAAAAATATTTTAAGAGAACAAAGGTTTGTTTTGGATGATGGGCTCAAAGGGTTCCATGCAAGGTCATTGGAATCCTGCTTCTGAGCCAGGTTTAAGGCCGAACATCCTGGAAAAGTAAATGTGTGGCAGAAGTTATATTATGGCAGCCAAGAAGTAGAGGGCTAGACTACAGGGAGAAACTGGGTAAGACACAACTTCCAAAGATACACCCTTAGTGATCTACTTATTCTAGCTAGGCTACAACTCATAAAGTTTCTAAACTATCTCAAAATAGAAGAATAGCAGGAACACCTAAGGACCAAGCATTCAGCATGTTAACCTATGGAAGGCATTTCCCGTTCAGACAATAACACAAGGTGAATGTATCAACAATGATCTTCCTGTGCAGTTCATTGATGTGAAGAAATGGCTCTTTCTTGGGAATGTTGATGATGCCAGAGGCTATGGGGAGGAGGAAAGTATGGAAAATATTGATTTTCTACTTAATATTGCTGAGGTCCCGAATTCTTAAAAGGCAAACTTTTTTTAATCTTTTTTTTAATTCTCTCACATATTATATCCTAACTAGTTTCCCTTACCTCCCCTTCCTTGGGCTTTCCATACTACTTCCCCACCTCCCATCAGAAAAGAGCAGACATCCCAAGGAGGGCAACCAAATGCAGCATAACAAGCTAGAGTAAGACCAAGCACATACCATAATATCAAGGCTGGACATAGTAACTCAGTAAGAGAAACAAGGTCCCTGAAGTAGGCAAAAGTATCAGGGACATCTCCTGCTCCCACTGTTAGGGGTTTTACAAAGAATACCAAGCTACCTAAGCATAACCTGTAAGATGAAGACCTAAGTCAGACCTCTATCAGTTCTTTGATCTCTGTGAGTTTCCATGAACCCTGTCAGTTGATTCTGGTGGCAGTGTTCTCCTGGTATGTCTCTGACCCCTTGGTTCCTCTGACTCTTCCTCTCCCTCCTCTACAGGACTCCCTGAGCTTGTCGGGCCCAGGAATTCTGAATCTGTTCCCATCAGTTGCTGCATGAAGTCTCTCTGTTTTCTTTGATGATGACTCTGTGGGACTCTGGTCCCAGCACTCTTTGGAGGCAGAACAAACTGTAGGTGGAAGGTTTTGTGGCTGGGTTGGTGTTGCAATACCTCTACCTGAGTCCTTGCCTAGTTGCTGAAGATGACAGATACAGGCTCCCTCTCCTATTACTAAGAGTCTTTGCTATGGTAAATTTTATAGATTCCATGGGGGTTCCAATGCATTGTGCTAGGTTTTCACCTTGCCCCTGAAATTCCCCCCAATTCTAGTAATTTCTCCCAATATTCTCCCCCTCCTCACATCTGATCTCTTCTGTTTTCAATCCCACCAGTTACCATTCCACCTGAAAACTGTATATTATTTCCTCTTCCCAGGGAAATTCTCCTTCCCTCTTAATTTCTTCTTGTTTCTTAGCCTCTCTGGGTCTTTGGAGTTTAACATGATTGCCTTTAACTTTACAGCTACTACTATCCACATATAAAGACTTTGTCAACATAAAACCAGATACACTGAGTCTTATAGAAGAGAAAGTGAAGGATAGTCTTGATGCATTAGCAGAGGAGACAACTTCTTGAAAAGGAAAAAAAAGAGCTCAGTAACTAAGATTAACAATTAATAAATGGGGTCTCATAAAACTGAAAGGTTTCTGTAAGACAAAAGACACCATCAGTAGGACAAAATGGCAGCCTACAGAATGGGAAAAGATCTTTACCAACCCTATATCTAACAGATGACTTGTACCAAAAATTTACAAAGAACTCCAGAAACTAGATACCAAAAAAACAAATAATGCAATTAAAAAATTGAGTACAGACCTAAACAGAATTCTCAATAGAGGAATCTCAAATGGCCATGGAATAGTTAAAGAAATGGTCAACATTCTTAGCTGAAATGCAAATCAAAATTACTTTGGGTTTCCATTTTACACCTGTCAGAATGGCTCAGAGAAAAAACACAAATGACAGCTCATGTTGAAGATGTGTACCAAGGTGACATTCCTCCATTGCTGCTAGGATTGCAAGCTTGCATAGCCATTTTTTAGGTCAATATGGCAACTTCTCAGAAAATTGGAACTTTATCAATCTCAAGACCCAGCTATACTACTTTTTGACATATACCCAAAAGATGTTCAATCCTATCACTAGGATACTTGCTCAACTGTGTTCATAGCAGCTTTATTCATAATAACTAGAAACTAGAAGCAACCTAGATGGCCCTCAATCACTGAATGAATAAAGAAAATATAATACATATATACAAAGGAACATTACTTAGCTGTTGAAAACAATGACATTATGAAATTTTCAGGTTAATGGATAGAGCTAGAAACAAAATCATCCTGCATAAGGTAACCTAAACACAGAGAAGACAAACTTCTTAAAAATTGTTACAGATGAAGATTTCAGGCTATTATTCTAGTGAGTAAAATGACTGAGTAAGATATAGGATATGCTGTAGAGATGTGAGTCCACACAGAAAAAATATGAACATAGGACAAATGCTATCTAACAAAACATTTAACACGTCAATCAAAAAACAAAATTGCCATCTCCTACTTAGCTTGGATTCAGAAACCCTGCTAGGTATAGTGACAGAATGAAGAAAAGACAGACACACAGAGACACATGCAGTGCATCTGGACTCAAGTCTGGTTTTCTAAACACAACACAGCAACCTGGAACCTTACCTTGTTTACTAGGTACAGCACAGGGGAAATGGTTGGCTAGTCTCTGGGGCCAGTCTCTGTAGGAGAGCTGTCTCAGGTCACAAACTCCCATGAGGAGGAAATCTCAGTCGCTATTCTTTACACACATTTTTAATTTTTTAATGAACACTCAGACTCAAGGAGAAATCTTTGCAATTTCTTTTGAGCCTAGCTCATATGGGAAAGGCACGCCAAAATGCACATCCATTCTGAACTTCACTCACTTGGGGCTTTCTCTACTCTACTCCTTACACAAAACAAAACAAACATTATTAGAGAAAAACTACTTAATATCATTAATTTTAAAATATTTTAATAGTGAAAGATGAGCAGACTGTGCTCTTCTTACTAGTCAGCCCACTGTCCTTCAAATTGTACTAAATAAACTTTATACTGAAAGAAAAAGAGATACAATGTTAATTTAGAAAACTGTTTACTATGTATAAATAGGAAATGTGTTCAATTCTTATTTCATTTATGCAGGACTCTGTACAAATTTATAGACATCCGTATACCAGGATAGGTATATGTCACCTCTAATGGTAATACTATTAATATTATTATTTTTAAATATACATTTTTAATAAAATCATATCCCTTTGTATTTTTATATTTTATATCCCCATCAAGTATAAAATCATAATCATTTTGTTGTCAAAAACATTCAAAACAAATAAATTTAAGTAGAGTTCTCACAGATTTAATTTTTTTGAGGAATCCTAGATGGTTGTTTTATAGAATTCTCGAACTTTGTGTTTGTTCTGATTAATGATATCTTTCAACCACCCTTCACTGCCATAGTTGAAAAGAAGCCAACATAATATTCTCAAACAAATTTTGATATCATGTCTCAGACTCAGAGAAAGGAAAAAATTGATTTTTATGGTACTTGGTATAAAAGGCATCATAATATTTTAATAAATTTAATCTTGGCGAAAGCCTATCACTCATTAAAATAAAAATGAATAGGTACTGCAATGTTCCAACAAATTAAATGAGAACATTCCATTTAGAAATAGAATGAAGAGGTTCTAGTGTAACAATGTGAGATATAAAATTACTTCTTCAGTTTACAGTGATGGAGATGTCTGAAAAAGCACTTGATAAACTCCTCTTGAAATAAGAAGACAGTACCTTTCTTGAGAAATTGAGTAACACTTTCAACTTTTTGTATGAACCAATTCCCAAACAGAGCTTTGAACTTAAAAAAAAAAAAAAAAAGACATTCTATTTTTTATCTGTATAAGAATTGTCAGAATGTGCTTTCTGAAAATTTGGCATGTACTTGACAATTCTTTCTCCTGAAATAAGAATTTGAAAAGTTGCAGCAGAAACTGGATAGGAGCCAAGTGTGCTGTGCATGACAAGCCTGCCCTACTCTTAGCAAGCTGTCATGTGTTTTCCCTTCTTTATAGTTTTCATTAATGAATTGAGCATGCTCATAGCTAAGACCCACCTCTTCACTTGTCTGCTTTGTCCCATTGTCTCCACTCATCACATCTATCTGTCCTGATTCTTCATTTGTTCCCTCCATGTGACATAGTTTCCTTTAACATGCAATTAGTCTGTCTTCCAGTTTAAAAGAAAAGACAATGTTGTCTTTACTTTCTAAATCCTTCATGATATGGAAAGTACAGCCTAACTTTCTTTGTGTGCTTATGTGTGTGCAAGCTTTTCAGTAGCTTCGATAAGACCTTTATATTTCACCTCTCATAACTGACAACCTGAACTCTTACGAAATTGTCAGAGTATGTTTTTAAACTAAATTCAACACTTTTTAAAAGAGTGCTTAGCACTCTTACTGAGTGCCTTGCTTCTTAAATCCCACACCTGAATTATAAAATGATATCTATCTGCAGTTCTCATTGCCATGTTCACTGTGTCAGGGCATAAGCTGTGAACTAGCCCAAGAATGTACTTCTGTTTGATCCTTAGGGCAATAATATCTTCTATATTTTTCATGGTTGAAGACATACCAAATAAATACTGAAAATAAACTATATGTGAAGTTTAAATTTTAGCATCAAAAAATTAGAATTTAATTGGAATGGAACCTCACCTCTGTTGATAAACACACACACACACACACACACACACACACACACACACACACACACGATTTATTAGATAGGCTTACATGTATGGCCTTGGCAGTTCAACACTGTTTCACCCTGGAGTAGCAGATAAGCTGGTGTGAATACTCCAGAGGGAGAATGTCTCAGCAGTCCCAATCTGGTGTTGAAGGTTTTGAGGAGACCTGGAGAGCTACTGGAATTTAGTCTACTTTAGAATATCATTAATATTTGTTTTAATATCTACAAAATAATGCCTCAACAACAGTATAGTTAGAGTCAACAGCAAGCAAACGAGTCAAGTTGATGCTGGTTACAGGCATGAACCACTGTATCTAGTAGACCTTTATTCTGTACTTTGAGTTTGTAAGCCTGTTTGTTGTCCTCTTATATCTGTTTTGTTTTCTGCTTCTAAATCCTGGCCTTTCAATTTTTGCCTCATGAATTAGTTGATATTCTGCCCCTGTGACATAAAAAGCAAGTTAAAGATGGAAGAGCTTATGTGTGTTACAGTTTTTGAACACATGGAAGACAGACTTCACTGCTAATGGCCTGTGGCAAAGCAGGGCATTGTGGTGGAGAGAGAATGTGGAAACATGGGTTTCTCATTGCAGCTATGAAGTAGAGAAGAGAATCCACCAAAGGCCTACATTTTGCTTAAGCCAACTCCATCTATTAATAGCTAATTGTCCTATGCATGTTGAAGTAATTCATTAATGAGGTTAATGCCCTAAAGAATTAACCAGCTTGGTGGTCCAGTGTTTGAGAGATCTCCGGGGTCCAGATTAATTGAGACTGCTGGTCCTCCTGCAGGGTTGCCCTCCTCCTCAGCTTCTTTCAGTTTTTTCCCTAATTCAACAACAGGGGCCAGCAGCTTCTGTCCATTGGTTGGGTCCAAATATTTGCATCTGACTCAGCTGCTTGTTGGGTCTTGTGGAGTGTGGTCATGCTAGGTCCCTTTCTGTGAGCACACTGTATGTAGCCTTAGTAATAGTGTCAGGCCTTGGGACATCCCCTTGAGCTGGATCCCAGTTTGGGCCTGTCACTGGACCTTCTTTTCCTCAGGATACTCTCCATTTCCATCACTGTAGTTCTTTCAGAAAGGAACAATTATGGGTGAGAGTTTTGACTGTGGGATGGCAACCCATCCCTCATTTGATGCCCTGTCTTCCTGCTGGAGGTGAGCTCTGTAAGTTCCCTCTCTCTGTTGTCTGGCATTTCATCTAAGATCCTTCCCTTTGAGTCCTGAGAGTATCTCACCTCCCAGGTTTCTGGTGCAACCTCTCCTTAGGTTGCCTGTTTCCATCTTTTTGGCTGGTCCTCAGGGCTTCATTCATTTTCCCTTACCCAATACCAGATCAGGTTCCCCTCTCCACCCCTGACCCCTGTCCACTTTCCCTCCCAGGTCTACCCTCCCTCCCCACGTGTGATTGTTTTCTTCTCCATCCCAAGTGGGATTGAGGCATCCTCACTTGGGCCCTTCAGATCTCTCAGACACTGGACCACCAAACAGGCAGCATACACTAGCTTATATGAGGCCTCCAACACATATACAGCAGAGGACTGCCGGGTCTGTGCCAGGTCTGTGTTCAATCAGAGATGATGCACCTAACCCTCAAGAGACTGGAAGAGGCCCCAGGGGGTAAGAGGTCCAGTGAGGTGTGGGTGTGGGGACATCTTCATGGAGATGGGAGTGAGGGGTGGGGAGGAGGTATGGGATGTGGAACAGTCCAAGGGTGGGCAGGGGTTGGAAGAATAAAATCTGGAGTGTAAAAATTAAAAGAAAACAAAAAAGTATCAGCCAGCTATCAGTAGTGCCACCAGCTAGAATAAAGACAACACACGAGTCTTTGCAAGGTAATGGAACACTGAACATCCCACTTACAGCCCACACCACATCTATCCTTTCTGGCTCCCAACATGACATCAGTATCACACCCTCCAATAATTTTTACTATTCCTACCTATCACCTTTATAACATCTGTGATGCCATTGTTGATACATGAGAAGTTTCACTTTTGAGAAAACAGTCCAAAGCTCTGTAGCTGCTGGGACATATTTCCCCAAACAGAAAATGACAGGTGAATGAATTGGCCATATTCAGATGACTTCATTTACAAAACACACATGGAATCTTTTTCTAAACATTTACATGTGTGAATGTGTTGGTGCAAACCAGTGGTGAGAAAACAGGAAAGAGCTGTGAGATAAAAGATGAATTTTGTTTATTCCCTGCACAGTTTTTTTTGTTTGTTTGTTTGTTTTTGTTTGTTTGGTTTTTTTTTGGTTTTTTTTTTTGATATT
>NW_022196913.1:12709409-12710553 GCF_008632895.1 Mastomys coucha | reverse complement strand
GACTCTTGGGGTCTGTGCCTCCCTGCTGACTGTTCCCGGCTTAGGAACTCACCGGAGAGAAGATCCTGCACAGTTTAGTAGAGTTATTATCTCAGCTCTTACTAGAAATTAAATAATTTAATAATTCTGGATCTGTGATCATCTTTGTCCTTTCAGTTACATATTAGAAGATATTTCTATGCAACTTAGGGATTTTAAGGGAATGTTTTAAGAGGGATTGTGGCTCATTATATTCCCTAGTCATGAAAGTGAAACATTTTATTATAACTTGTTGCTTTCTTTCTTGTCAATTCCATATACCCAGGAGGGGATTATCTCATTGAGTAATTGTTCCACTGATCAAACTGGCACTCAGAAATGCCTGTCACTCATTTTCCTGAGAACAAATTTGTTTAAGAGGTCCCAGTCCAGTGAGAGCAGTTCCATCATTAGGCAGGTAGGCTGGAGAGGTATAAAAATGCAGGTGAGCAGGACATGGATAGCATGCCAGGAAGCAGCACCTTCCCGTGATTCCATTCAGTTCTTTACGCCATGTTCTGTCTTGGCTTCTGATGTAACCCCTTGTTGTGTAACAGGTTTCTCCAAGATTGAACTATCCCATCCCTGACAGATGCTCTTTAAGCAGGTCAGTAAGCAACTCAAAATCACTTTAGGAATTCCTTGCAAATGAGCAGATTCACTAGGTTCCCTCTCAGCATAAGGAGTAAAGCTGCTGGGAATTATTTTCAGACAAGTCAAGTGCCACGCACACTTTGCGTGATGGCGGTATTTGAGGCATAAACTTCAAGGAAAGTCAGTCTCCTGCCTCCGCATTGTCGCCTGGCACCCCAAACTCAGTGGTAGCCCAGATATATCTTCGTACTTGTGTGCTAGGGACCCACCAAGATATCATTTCTTTACAGCAAGAAAGAGAAAATTCGGACATTGCTCTCTGACCTTCACCAATGTTCCAACGACCTAGTTAAACCCTGGCTTGGAATGTTAAGCCATTCTAACTAATTGCCTCCAGCATTTTGGGTAGGGCATTAAAGCTTACAGAAAGAGAGAGTATTCAGCATTCTAGATTCAGCAATCTGCATTCAGCATTCAGACTCCCTCACACTCAGACTAGAACCAGAGCTTAGGTGGACTAGGACTTAGATCT
>NW_022196913.1:12644422-12709399 GCF_008632895.1 Mastomys coucha | reverse complement strand
TGTAGTCCGCAGCCCCCCCACCCCCCCCACCCCCTGGGCCCAGAGCGCTTGGGCCCAGGAGGTGCACAGCACCAGTTGAGATTCAAGAGAGTGAGCATTCGAGATTCGAGATTCGAGCATTCAGCATTGAATATTCAAGATTCGAGCCTCTACCCTTCTGGCTCCCGCAGCCCCCCCTGGGACTCTGGCCCAGCCCATGTGGCCCGAGCGTGCTCGGAGCCCAGAGGTGCTGCACCAGTCCAGAGGAGATGGCTGAGATTTTAGACCCAGTGTGTTTAGATGGCCTCAAATGTACCTTGACTACTGAGCTGCCAGATTTTTCATCTCTCTTTTGCAATGATTGTAAAAGCCTCATGTCATTTTTAAGAAATACATTCAGGTAGAACACTTCTTGTGTAGTGTCTATTTGTCAAAGCCAAATCCTGTGCACACCTGGCCAGAACCCATTGTCCCATGGAACAAAGGATCCCGTAAGAAATCCCAGTCTGTGGCAGTCAAGCTCCAAAGACTCTGAGATCTGATGAACTGCCTGGAAGAAAGAGAAACCAATCAAGCTGCCTAGATAAAGCTTAAACCAGTGGTTCTCAACATGGGGGTTGTGACCCTTTGGGAATGGCTCTTTTAAAGGAGTCCCCTAAGAACATCAGAAAATATAGATATGTATATTACCACTCATAGCAATAGCAAAATTTCTGTTATGAAGTAGCACCAAAAATAATTTCGTGCTTTTGGTCACCACAACATGAGGAACTGTATTAAAGGGTCACAGCATTAGAAAGTTTGAGTGAAGTGGAAACCTAAGGGTTCTTTGGAAAAGTCGGTTGGTTGGGGTTTTGCTGGGAAAACAGGTGAAGGAATGTTTCATTAAAGTGGACACAAGTATGAAAGGCTCAAGCAGACTTATGAAGGAACATTTCACTAAAGTAGACATGGAGAGGATGTTTTGCTAAAGCAAGAATGTGAAAAGACACACAATGAAGGACTCTTTGCTAAGGTCTCACATGTATATTGGTCTGTCTTATATTGCATAGTTGAGCTGCATTTATTGGGAGTCCATATAGAGAAATGCACCAAAAACTTCTGGTGAAGTGCTGCAGTTTCTTGGCACTTTCACAGACTCAGGCTAATTAGATGCACATGCTGGGGCAAGACACTTGGAGGACATGTGATGTTTGGAGATTATAAATAGGAATAGAAGGAGTAATGGAGACAGTTTGGCTTGCTTGTACAGCTAGCTGTGCAACAATGCTTGTGGGCCTCACTTCTTAGCTGATCTTCACTTCCCTGACCGAGGCACAGTAAAGAACTCTTTACTGTGTTCTCTTGGTCTCTTATGCTGACTAGAGTCAAGGCTGAGGGCTTGCTTTTTCTGCTAGGTCATATCACTGCTTTTGCTAATCTAACTCTATTGAACTGGACTGCTGGTATTTAACAGTGGATTGAGGTGCCACTGCCAAACTGTGAACTGAACTACTTTTTTCCAGAGAACTCAGATGGGAGTTGCTCCAAAGAACCTTTCTAAACGGGTCCACTTCCCCCTGTATCCTTTCTTTTCCACTACCTCTAGTAGGTAGTAGGATACAAGAGATATTAAAACATTCAAGAACCATCATTAAAAATAAGGTTTGAAAAAATTAAAGTTGCAGTTGGCTTCGACCAACAGAGTCACTTGGAAGAGACACTCTCCATACTGCTGAGCTGCCTGAAGGCTGTAGAATGTGCTCCAGTTTCCCAGACTGTGTGAGTTGTCAGCATTCTGGGGTGGGCATTATTGATTTAGCTCCCTTTGAGTCCTTTCTGTTCCTATAAATAACGCCTTTCCTGTAAGTAACCACAATAAAAACTTATTGGTTCACCAAGTTGAACTTTTGGCAGTATCAGTACATTGTTCTGCACCTGCCTCCTTATCTGGGTTGAGCAGAAGTGTGTGTAGTTCTCCCCACCCCAAAGTCTCATCATACAACATCTGCAAATTATATAAACCCTCTCCTTCTCAAGATGTTTTTGGTCAGTGTTTTATCACAGCAAAAAGGAAGATAACTAGGTCATACATACCAGGTAATATATTTAAACATAAAATTAAAATGTCTGGGACAACAAATATTTTCATCTCTTCTATCTTTTCTCTAATTCCTGTTCTTTTCTGAATGGAGACAGAGAAGGAGTGTATCTGGAGGAGGCAGAAGGAGGTACATCTGAGAGGAGGGAAGGGAAACTCTAGTCAAGATATATTATTTGAGAGTAGAACTTTAAAAAATTCTCTAATGGGTATGTTATTCTTTTAGGTAAACATTTCTGCTCTCAGCACACTTTGCTTAAGTATATAGGTAAGAAATAATACATTATACCCACATAAGGTTTTATCAAAGAATCAAAGCATGTTTTAACACAAGAAAACTTAGCAATCATGGTTATTATGCTAAAAAGACTAATGGAAAGTAGGTCTAGCTCTTTGTGTATTTTTCCATGAATAGATATGACATTTATTTTTCAAAAAGAAAATCCATTAGCTGCCATTTGTTAATATCACCTTAGACAGGAAATCTGAAGATGCCCTGGATTCTTTTCTTTAAATTAGCTGTAGAATAAAACAATGCTGATCAGTGAAATGTTGCATTCTTAATGTCTGAATGTTGATTGTTTCAAGTCTGCGTAAATCCTCAGTTCAATGTGTAGAAAACGAAGCAGTTGACAGGAGGAAGGATGCACAGTTAAAAGATTAGCTCCTGTTGCAGAGAAGGCTGACATATCATTGCTACTCCTAAGGAAATTCTGGGCTGCTTCATGCTTCTCTAAAGATAGAAGAACCTGTCTATTGCATTCATATCAAAATGGAGGGAGAAATGGAAACATTTCCACATAGGCAAGAGACATATATCACCTATGAAATCTCATATGCCCAACAATTAAAGAAACATGCAATCATTATAACAGATCATAAATACATGGACACAATATAAAGTTATAAAAGTTTGCTCTCCTGAAACACTGTCTTTCATTATGTGTCAGTAAATACTTTCAAGGCTAATGAGAGGGTTGGTTGGTCAATTATGGGCATATGAAATAAAAGTGATTGAGAATACATTTTTTAAGAGTATAAAAATTAGCAGTCTTCATGATTGATTCTTCTAGACAGAAGCATGACATTGTTTATCATGTAAGACAGCTTTTGGTTATGAGTAAATATCCGAGGAATAAATTGGGAGGAAAAAACTGTTTGACTCATAGTTTCATAGATTTTAGTCTGGAATCAATTTCGACATTAAGGTCTATGATAATGCAGAACATCATTGTATGGTGAGCCTGATGGACTAGAGCTCTTTATCTTATGATCACCAAAAAGGTAATGTGTATTTGTTCCTGAAGTTGACATAAGAGAGGTTGTGATGGTCAATCTAACTGAAAACTGAGTTAGACTGAAATGTCTCTTACAGGTTAGTAAAGCGCATACCTCTCCATGTGTCTATTGCATTTTTAGAGATCTTTAGATTATGAGGAGTTTGGTATAATGCAAAGTCTTTCTCATTGATGAATTAAAAAGCTGAATGGACTGTTAGTAGATTTGTATAAGGTGAGAACTGGTTAAATAATGTGAGTCACTGAGAGCATGTTCCTGGTCCTTCTCTATGTGCCATATCTTGCGTCTAAGATGATGTGAGATTGTTTACGTCACCATGACTTCCCTACATGATAGACAGAAGCTTCAGAAACTGTGAGAAAATAGATTCCTTCCTCACTTAAGTTGCTTTTGTCATATATTTTGTAAGAGTGGCATATGGATAATGCAATATCTTTTCTCCACAAAATGCCTGACAAGATATTAATGCTGTAGTGGCCTTTATCATCCTCCCTGTGATATCTATAGATCCAGCACTCAACTATCTTAAAATAGCAGCATAATGTTTTGTCATTGTAAGCAATATAATGGATGTGGTGATTAATTGTAATTTTAATAAATTTTTTAAAGTCTTTTTATACATTTAAAGCCACTATCATTAAGTACCTGTATGTTTATAATTATGATTTCTTTCATTGAGAAAAGTTTTATGAATAAACAGGTCTTGAAGGAAAGTCCATGCAGAGACTACCCCACCTGGGGATCCATCCCATATACAGTAACCAAACCCAAACACTATTATGGATGCCAATAAGTACATGCTGACAGGAGCCTGATAATAACTGTCTGTCTCCTGAGAGGCTCTGTCAGAGCCTGACAAATACAGAGGAGGATGCTCACAAACAACCATTGGACTGAGCATGAGGTCCCCAGTGGAGGAGTTAGAGAAAGGACTAAAGGAACCGAAGGGGTTTTCAATCCCATAGGAAGAACAACAATATCAACTAACCAGACCTTCCCGCCCCCTCCCCCACCCCGCTCCAGAGCTTGCAGAGACTAAACCACCAACCAAAGAGTACACATGGAGAGACCCATGACTCCAGCCCATATGTAGCAGAGGATGGCCTTGTCAGGCATTAATGGGAGGAGAGGCCCTTGATCCTGTGAAGGCTCAATGCTCCAGTGTAGGGAAATGCCAGGGCAGGGAGGTGGGAGTGGGTAGGTGTGGGGAGCCGTGAAGCTGGACAGGCATTCGCCATGGCAAGATGGCGCCTACTTCCGCTGTCAAGTAAACAACTGTTTGGGCATGTGCATAGAGAACTGTTTGCGCATGGCCCATCCCGGGGCGTTACGTAGGGTAATGAGCGAACAGCCAATCATGAGCAGACATGCCACGCAGTGGGCAGACACACCGCACTGTGGTGTATATAAGCAGTGCAGATTTTGGGCTCGACCCCTTTTTCCCTATGGATGGAGACAATAAAACGTTGGTTGCTGCAGAAGGAACCTAGTGTGTCCGCGTGTCTTCTTGCTGGCGAGACGACCGCGCGGGCTACAGGTAGGTGGGTGGGTGGGGGGCAAGGGGGAAGGAACAAGATAGGGGAGTTCTGGGGGACAAAACTGGGAAAGGAGATAACATTTGAAATATAAAGAAAATATCTGATATAAAATTTAAAGAAAAGTAAACACACAAAAACAAATACAAGGAAAATATTGAATTTGCTATAAATTTTAAATAGACACTTATTAAATGCTATTTGTTATTATACTTATGACAATTTATGTTACTTTTCATATCAAAATAATGATAATATATTCTTTTTTTTTTTTTTTTTTTTTTTTTTTTTTTTTTTTTTTTTTTTGGTTTTTTGAGACAGGGTTTCTCTGTAGCCCTGGCTGTTCTGGAACTCTTGAACTCAGAAATCCGCCTGTCTCTGCCTCCCAAGTGCCGAGATTAAAGGTGTGTGCCACCACTGCCTGGGATGATAATATATTCTAGATAGTTTAACTAGGAAGCGAACATATACATACATGTAACATATGGACATTATATGAGCAGATTGTGTTTATATACTTAGGAACATATGCATGCACACATATCTAACAGTAATTAAAGTCAAAGAAGTGACTGGCTTGATATAGAGTAGTAGTTGGTGGTAGGAGAGGGAAGAAAGGAAATGACTTAATCATTATCCCAAAATAATTTTTAAAAATCACAATTTGAAAATAAGTCATTTAAAATGCCTTTGCTTATCCTGTAGAAGAGTAAAGTTTATCACTAGTTCACAGGTTTGTACACAATATTTGTTTGCTTAACACATGCTGTCTCCATGTTGTCTAGAAAAGAGTGTTTTGTCATAATTTCTGGAGGAGCCTGAGAAGAGCGTAAGGTCCTCTGCATTGTGAATTATTTTTATGAAAGTCTTCTATGATTTTCTTTTCCGAACACTAATGCTTTGACCACGAGTGCCTTATAAACAATGTTATTTTTGTCCCATCATGTGCCACTTTAGTGGCATAAGGACAGTGTGGAAGTAATTAATTGTTATTTACTTCCACAGTTCTCAAGTTTTAATATGCATTTACTTATAAGAAAGGCTCCTGAAAACATGACCCACTGAGCATTATCCCCTGGATAAAAGCATCATGGAATTTAGTCTGATACACCAGTACTGGTGCTCTAAAAGTTTTTAAAGCTATGTGTCTAGAGATGTAGGCTTAACAAAGCAATTCAGATACTTGTTGATTCTGTACACTGGCCTTATTATTTTGGTCATTGTTTGTTTGATTTTTTTAATGCTATCTTGAAGGGATCTGCTGAATATCACAAGGCGGTGCTACAAGTACACTGCATATCTCTGAGCCTGAAAAGCTAAAGCTTCACACCATGTGATTAGATATGAGGCATTTTGGATATGATTAGGTTATGAGATTGGTATTTATGGGACTTGTACTCTTGGTTAAGAGAAAGAGGTATAAGATCTATTATACAACAAGGTCTTCATGTAAAAACTAGGATCAGACTTCTAAACAAAGTGCTAACCTAATGGTATGTTAGTATTTGACTTTCAGACTTCCAGAGTATGTAAACTAAATGTTGTTTACCCCACTTGTGACAGTCTACTAGAACAGTGCTAACTGAATAATCAGTGTCTTTCATTGAATGGTGGAAATGTTACTCAGATATCATTTCTCATAGATCAAACACCAAAACATTATTTGTCTGAGTGGTGTTTTAAAGGCAATTGAAGCCACAATATGTGTAAAATCAAAAACATAAGCAAGGTGGACATTGAGAATGTCCTCAATCAACCAAACAAGGCACATATAAACTTGTAGAGACTGAAGCAGCAAACAAAGGCTCTACATGTGTCTGCACCAGGCCCTCTTATTCTGTATAACAGGTCTTTGAATGGGGTTCTTCACTGTGAGAAAAAGGTGAGTCTGTCACTCTTGTGCCTATACTTGTGATACTTTTGTTCTTGTTGGGTTGCTGTCTTAGCCATGGTTTCTATTCCTGCACAAACATCATGACCAAGAAGCAAGGTGGGGAGGAAAGGGTTTATTTAGCTTACTTCCACATGGCTGTTGATCACCAGAGGAAGTCAAGACTGGAACTTGAGCAGGTCAGGAAGCAAGAGCTGATGCAGAGGCCATGGAGAGATGTTCCTTGCTGGCTTGCTTCTGGCTTGCTCAGCCTGCTCTCTTATAGAGCCCAAGACCTCCAGCCCAGGGATGGCACCACCCACAAGGGGCCCTATCCGCTTGATCACTAATTGAGAAAATGCCCCACAGCTGGATCTCATGGAGGCACTTCCCCAACTGAGGCTCCCTTCTGTGATAACTCCAGCCTGTGTCAAGTTGACACACAAAACCAGCCAGTACAGGTTGCTGTGTCCAACTTTGGTATAATAGTTTTTGTTTTATTTTACATATTTTATTTTGTCATGACTGGATGTTGTCTCTTGAAAGCCTTTCTTTTCTAAGGAGAGACATTAAGGGACTGGATCTGGAGAGGAGCAAGGAGGACTGGAGGGAGGGGAAACTATAATTAGAATATATTGTATATTAAGAGAATCTATTTTCAATAAAAAGAAAATTAGTGAGTCATAAAAAGAAAAGAATTATAAATGAATCAAAAAAGGAAATGTGTTTTATGAATTTTATACATGTTATAATAAACTGACAGCCAATTCAGAAATATCAAAAGATGATCATCCAGTTTATATTTGGTAAAATGTTTAAATGCAATTATGTAGCAAAGTTCAGAATGAATGTGAAGAATACAGTTGATGAACGCAGATACACCATTACATAGAAAGTTTAAAAGGCATCTTTCATTCCCTTTTGTTAAAATCATCTCATTGTTTGTGTCCATAAAATGACAAATTAATAGTATATTCTAGTTTATATCAACATACTATATAAATAGGCACTGATACTCATGACTACAAAGAGTATAAAACAATTAAGAGTGTGGATACATTTATTTTGCTGGTTACTGACTAGAAACAACTATAGTTGAAATGGGCAGGCGATGCTATTCTAAATTTAATAGATGACTGGGTTAAGAATCCTAGGATTTGGAGGAGAAGGAAAATTGACAAAACCCTTGCTTGGATCTAATCAAATTATACAGAAATTAAAATTTAGGTAATATAATGATCATCTGTGAGACTCTTGGGATGAAAATGTACCAAATAAATAGAATATAAGTACAATTTCTCCACCTGTTGCTAAGTCTCTGCTTTAGACACCCTCCTTCAATTGGATACATTGAAGGGATATAACCTGTCTACACCAGTGAGAAATTCATAACATTATTGCATGCAACTATTCTTCTTCAACTATAGAATTTCTACTTAAGGCCCCAAGTCACTGAAATGAGATTTTTAAATTTCTGTTAATTTTAGCTAATAAGACTTACTTGACTGCTTTATGCAATAGCATGACTCCAAGCAGTTATCACAAGTACAATCAAGGACATGTTCTTAATCTCCACAGGAGGTGTGACTGAGATCCCCGGAGCTCCCAGGGACTGGGCCACCAACCAAATAGTATACATGGAGGGACCCATGGCTCCAGCTGCATGTGTGTCAGAGGATGGCCTTGTTGGACATCACTGGGAGAAGAGGCCCTTGGGTCTGAGGGGATTCAATGCCCCAGTGTAAAGGAAAGCCAGGGCTGGAATGAAGAAATGGGTGGATGGGTGGATGAGCACCCTCATAGAGGCAGGCGGAGGGGGTGGGATAGAGAGTTTTCAAAGGGGAGACTGGGAAAGAAGATAACATTTGAAATGTAAATAAAGAAAATATCCAATAAAAGGAGAAAAAATATTGCTTAAAAAAAAAAAAAAACAGAGCCCATGTGGCATGGAGTTGTCCATATTCTGAGTGTAACTCCTCAGTTAAATATGTATGGCAACACCCTCCTTCACACTATTAGGGAGAAATAATAAAAAAAAAATAAAAAAGAAGGTATGGCTGTGTTTTCTGGTGACTTGTCTGCTACATACACCATTACTCACATGGATGTGCTCAGCAGAACCATTCGATCGTATGCTGTCACCAGGAAGTTTCAAAGTCTCTTACTCAGTTTCCAATGTGCCATGTTTTCACCATTTCTCACTGTCCTGTGTTTTCCCTATGTCCCACTGTGCTGTGCATTCACTTTATTTCTGAACGCTTCTTTTTCTTCATCTCTTTTTCTCATGGAATATATGCAAAATAATGAAATTTTCCATTTGCATTCTCTTCTGCTTTACTTATATGGTCAATGAAATTAATTTTCCCAAAATAAAAACTCTTTCGCCTATCCAAAAATACTTATAATCTTAAATTTGCACTTACCTAGATACCCTAGAATTGTACACCTGTATAAAATGAGTAAGTATTGTGCTTACCTGCAATTTTATCCCTCCACCTTATATAATAAGGCTGAGCTTGTTAAGTGTACGGTTTTGTATGATGGTGACACACACTCTAATATTTCTCTCTAGACTGAACACATGGAGACCTTGCCTTTCAATGTTAATTTTTTTCACATATCTTTTCTTCAGTCTAGAACATGCTATTTTTACATTTTTAATACTCAAACGATCTTTAGCAGTTGAAAATTGTCTCATTGAAAACCAAGCAAGCCATGAGTTAAAGGAAAACGTGAAACAAGTGTAAACTATAACTTCATGCTAAAGACTGGCACAACTAAAGTCAACATCACTTACTTTATGTTCAGCTGTTAAAGTGCAATGTCTCTCTTTCTCACATTACAAATGATATGTAACAGTAATAGTATATACATGCAATGCTCAAGGCCTATGAAACTCACCTTTCTTATATTATTATGAGAATTATCATCAACTGTGGGTTTTGTCTAAGAGTTCTGAGCCAGTTATATTAAACAATTAAAAGAAATTAAAATTTTAATGAAAGTATGACACTACTGGGCTACTTGAGAATTTTACTTTAGATTTCTAAAACTGTAGCATTTGCTAGACCCTAAGTGAAAGCTGGAGGATATAGGGAAAATAACAGATATGCTATGACACTCGCTGAACCTGGTAACATAAAAGAATGCTTGCACCCTTCATTTTGGGAAAGCAAATTCCACAGCTCTCTGCAAAGAATCGAGCTTATTATCTGCAAATACCATTTGGAAATAAGTGATCAGCAGTGTACAGTCATTAAATATACACAATTGTAATATTGAGCTTATAATCTATGAGAATGACTCAGGATATATTGCCTCATTATTTTATTTTATAGCTAAAGACATAACTTGCATTATGTTTCAGTGAACAATGAGCATCAAACCCTGACAGAATTACCTCATTTCTTTTTTATGCTTTCTCAGTATAGGCAAATGCATTACAAACTCTAATTTATTCTGACCTAGAAATTGCTCTCTAGCATATTTCGGGATGCCCTGACTATATGAAAGAGGAAGTTATCCAGTATAGAATTAGTTTTCCCAAATCATTGTTTATAGCTGCAAGAGTTAGAATAACATAAAATTAGCTGTCATAGTCAACTTGTTGTATAATGTTTCCCAAAATATAGCTGTGTTTCCTAGGATTAATGCCACTCTATATTGACAAATGAGTAGAGCTAATATTCATATGACCATTCTAGCAAACATTTGTGAAGTATAGGTGTCGGAAACATAAAACTTGATCCCAAATTTGTATTGAGACATAGAGTATAACAAAAATCAAACTAACAAGAATTACACAACAGAACAGTGGGAAGAGAAGAAATAAGAATAAAGTGTAATTAGTGATAGACAACACAAGTTACCTTTCCTTTTGAGAGATTTATTTATTTATATTTTATATATATATGGGTGTTTTTCCTACATGTATGTCTGTGTACCACATATATGAAGTGCCCATGGATGCCACAAGATGACATTGGATTCCCCTGAAATTGAATTTAGACTGGATGTGGGAGGACCCAGCTATACCACTCCTGGGCATAAATCCAAAAGATGCCCTAACATATAACAAGGAAACATGCTCCGCTTTGTTTATAGCAGCCTTATTTATAGTAGCCAGAAGCTGGAAACAACTCAGATGACCCTCAACAGAGAAATGGATACAGAGATTGTGGTACATTTACACAATGGTGTACTACTCAGCTATTAAAAACAATGACTTCATGAAATTCACAGGCAAATGGATGGAACTAGAAAATATCATCCTGAGTGACGTAACTCAGTCACAAAAGAACATACATGGTCTGTACTCACTAATAAGTGGATATTAGCCAAAATGAAGCTCGAAATACCTACGATACAACTCATAGACCCTATGAAACCCATGAAGAAGGAAGACCAAACCAAAGTACGGATGCTAGAGTCCTACTCAGAAGGGAGATGAAAATAATCTTGGGAAGTAGAGGGAGAGAGGGATCTGTGAGGAAGAAATGAGGGGGAGGTAAAAAGGGGGGCTGGTTAAAATATGGCAGGAGAAGTACAGAAGGTCAGAAATTTGAAAGCAGGTATGTAGTGATGGGGGAGGGGTAACAGTGGGAGCCACTAGAAAGTCCCAGATGCCAGGGACCCAAGAGGTTCCCAGCATCCAAAAGGGAGGACTTTAACTGAAATATCCAGCAGAGGGAAGAAAGAACCTGTAGAGGCTTTATCCAGTGGATAGGCATGGTCCCTAGTTGAAGGTTGGGGCCACTCACCCACCTCAAAAATATTAATCCAGAATTCCTCTTGTCAAAAGGAAATGGAGGTACAAAGAGTGGAGCAGAAACTGAAGGAAAGGCCATCCAGAGACTGCTCCACCTAGGGATCCATCACATCTGCTGACACCAAACCCAGACACTATTGCTGATGCCAAGAATGGCTTACTGACAGGAGTCCAGTATAGCTGTCTCCAGACAGGCTCTGTCAGAGCCAGACCAGTACAGATGTGGATACACGCAGCCAAACACCTGACTTTGTGTGGGGATCACAATGGAGAAGTTAGGGCAAGGACTGAACTTGTGTTGTCTATCACTAATTACACTTTATTCTTATTTCTTCTCTTTCCTCCATTCTGTTATGTAATGAATGTTCTTCCTTGTTACTGTTTTAATATTTTATACTTAATGTCTCAATATAAATTTGGGATCGAGGGGTTTGTAACTCCATAGAAAGAACAACAATATTAACCAACCAGAACTCCCAAAGCTCCTAGGGACTAAACCACCAACCAAAGAGTACACATTGGGGAAACCCATGGCTCTAGCTGAATTTGTAGCCAAGGATTGCCTAATTAGGCATCTCTAGAAGGGGAACCCCTTATCCCTGTGGAGGCTTGATGACGCAGGGTAGGGGAATGCTAGGGTGCTGTGGCAGTAGTGGGTGAGCCGGTGGGGGAGAACTCTCATAGAATCATGGGCAGGGGAAGGGAGAAAGGATAGGGAGTTTGTGGAGGGGAAACTGGGAAGTGGTACAACATTTGAAATGTAAATAAATAAAATAACCAATAAAATGAAAAAAAAAAACCCACGATGTAGATACTAGGAGCCAAATTGGGGCTTTTGCAAGAGTACCCAGATGTTTTAACCATTGAGTTTTGACTGCAGCTCCTCAAGTTTTACTTTAAGATAGGATCTGCTTATTAGTGTCTGTTCAATCGTTATTAGCTTCCATAGTAGGATGTTACATTAGAACTTCTACATGTTCCTTAGTGTGAAGATACAGAGACTATCGTCCTAAGGTTTACAACACCTTCATAGTTGAACAAAGGAAGGCATCTACAATGAATATGTGCTGTACCAGTTACAAAATTTAAAGCAAGGAAAACCAGTGTTAGTTATTTTTGTTACTGTGAAAAACCACCTTAAGAAAATAATGTGAAAGTATAAAGAGATGGAGAGAAGAGAAGGTAGAATTTCGTACGATACTCTGTAGAAAAACATCTACTTGTCTGCACTCAGAACAGCTTTCACACAGATATTTTCAAGGTCCTCTTTGTCCTGAGATAGCTCTGCACCCTGGATGGTGTCCAGAGGAAGAAAAAGTTGCCTCCAGCAGGCCTTGAAGAAGTGTTTGAGCAGAGATGCCCCTAAAGCAGATGAGTTAAAAATGTAAAAGGCAGAAATCACCAATTTTAGGAGTCTAGTGAACAGCTGATCAGGGAAATAAGCTTGAGCTCTCTGATACTTTTCTGTGTTCTCCTTTAATGACTCTAGTGGAAGATGAGATATTAGACTGGATTCTTCAGTGTCTTTAATCCACTGCCTTCTCACCTCACTGTACATCTGAATAGAATACAATTCAATGATTCAGGATCTGTCTCTGCTCGGTTTTAGTTGTAGTAACATATAGCATAAATATTGGTTTTCTGGTTACTAAAGAGAGAGATATTCACCTTTGCTTTACAGACCATTGTATTAGATGTCTCTCTCAGTAATCCCTGGCTCTATTGTTTCTGAGTCCTAAGTCCAGTGAACATTATGGTATTGTGGATGATGAACTAAGTTGTTTACTTCTTGACTTTTAGTAAGTACAGAAGTAGACAAGAAGGGTCTAGAAACAAGATATAGCCTTCAAGACATATTCAGTGACTCACTATCCAAACTGCTGTCCTCATGCCCTACTTACCACCACATGTTAATGATGTCATCAAAATTACTACTCTGTTATTGTGTTAATCTGTTGACCATCTGAAAATGCCCCATGATCCACCACCCACGAGAGACAAAACTTTATATCAATTACCATGTGAGAAGAACATAAACAAACCCAAACTGACTCAGTCTTTTCTGACAGATGTCAGAACAATGTTTGCCAAAGGTGCTAAGAGATGCTCTCTAAATTGGAGATGGTCCCAGAGAAGGTTGTAAGCATGATTTCAGTTTCTTGGACTTTACTAGTAATGGTCATGAATATATCCATTGACAAAGATCATGGAGATGTACGTGAGGATTACACTCTTGGCTGAATGTCTGTTATAGTGCTGCTATTTTAGAGTTTCTAAAGAAAGTAAAAGCACAGTCTTTTGAAAATAAATAGCTTATAAAGTTCTCTGGCTCCTTCCTTCGACAAATGCACACAAAGCTAACAGAAGGCCACCTGCTAGGAGCCTGCAGCAGGCAAAGGACCATCTGCCAATCTCTCTCTACTCAAATCACTATACTCTTTCCTCCACCTTTTATATCCCAAACAAAAGGAATGCACATCTTCCTACTGTGGTCTTCAAATTAAGCATCTGTGGATTCTTGATTCCTGAGAGCTGGATGGAGAGATTTCTACTACTGAAATGGGTTAATGGAAGTCTTTTCCCCCTGGCACCAAAATTCTAATGGATGACATTTTCTTTACTTGATACTTTTTCCTTTCTGAAATTACATTAAGTACTTGTTCGCTGCTATCATCATTTCCCCCATGGAACTTTTTATCAAAAGTGAAATTTCCCAGAAAATAGTAAATTCAAAGTAAAGAAAAACATATAAACTGTTGGTCCTGTAGTAAAGGTTAATATAATGTTTCATATCTTACAAATTCAGAAGCTCAGAATGCTTTTTACAGGGTATGAGTTTCTATTAGTGCTTTGAGGTCTAATGGCCCAAGTATTGAGATAAATCTAGAACTTTGTCTCTAGAAAACAGCTATACCCAATGAGGTTGAAAGGGAAGCACTTATGTGTTGTAGACTTCCAAAAAGTATCTCTCTCTGTTTCATTTATTCATCTTACAGTACAATAATAAATAGCCAGTTTTACTCCTAGGAAAGAAGAAAGGTGCAGCAGTATAGGGTACGTCTTTGCCAATTTTCTGTTCATGAAAGTATCATGCCACCAGGTAGTGATGGCACACTCCTTTAATCCCAGAACTTCAGAGGCAAAGGCAGGCAGATTTCTGAGTTCAATGTCAGCCTGGTCTACAGAGTGAGTTTCAGGACAGCCAGAACTACACAGAGATACCCTGTCTCAAAACACACACACACACACACACACACACACACACACACACACACACACACACACACATTAATATATTCAGAGTATAAAGTATAGAGAATAGAGTATATAGAGAATACATACATATATATATATGTATATATTTATACATATATATATATAAATACATACACATACACATATGGATAGAGTATAGGTTACATTGGTCCAGTTCTGGACCAACATGAAGGGACCACAATTGGAATTGGCCTTGTTAGCGGAGTCCAAGATACCATGTAACAATAGACAAAGTGTACTTGTGTGCATCTATGTGCTGATCTCTCTGTCTCTCTTCTTAGAAAGTCACCAGGATTCAAATACAAAGGCTTCCTCATGACTTTATGTAACTTTAATTACCCCAAAACTTATTGTCATCTATAAATACCATGATCAGAATAATCTGTATCCTTTTAATATCCAACACTGGGGACTATGCTTAAATAAAGGAAGCCCTGAAGGACACCATTGAACTGCAACCAAAACGGAGCAGAGTTTTCACTTTAGTCTTTTTTTCTGAGGGTTTGGAAAGAATGAGCAGGAGCTAAGTGGAGCTGATGGAAAACCAAGAGGCATGACTTTATACAGATTTACAATTGACTTCACTTTTCTTCTAGCAACATGTTTAACTCTAGAGATGTATTTTATTTCTTATGCTAGCTTTATTTTATAGATCAGAAAATAAATTTATATAATAATATTCCTAATATTTCTCTTATTTAAAATATTTGGTACCAGAAGTGTTGAAGGCTTTATATTTTTCCCCAGATTTTAGAATATCTCTGTGTATGTCATAAGATATCTTAGGAAAACTCATGGATCTAAACCCAAAAGTTCATTTATGTCTCATATGTACCCGATTCACATACCTTAAATGCATATTTTACAATATTTTGAGGAACCTACATTTTGACTGATCTGTTATATGAGGTCAAGTATGGAATTGTTCACTTATAGTAATTTTGTCATTTCTCCATTAGGAACTTTCAGATTTTAAAATAGTTCATATTTGAATGATTATTGGAGACATCCTTGTACTTCATTTGGTTTGAATCCAAAGCTAGATCAGAAATCTAAAATCTTTTATGATTGCCCCAAGATATTCAATCTATTCTTTAAAGCAGGGAAAAAAATATTGAGTGATATTCTTGTTCAGCATCCCATATGTTTGTTTTTTGTTTTTGTTTTTTTTTCAAGACAGGGTTTCTCTGTATAGCCCTGGCTGTCCTGGAACTCACTCTGTAGACCAGGATGGCCTCAAACTCAGAAATCCGCCTGCCTCTGCCTCCCAAGTGCTGGGATTAAAGGCGTGCACCACCACTGCCTGGCCCAGCGTCCCATATGTTTAAACAGGGGTAACTGACATCTTTTTTTCTGAATTCTAATTTAAATCACTTAAGATATGATTTTCTATTTTAGAAATTGAATTTACCAAACCGATTAACCATGGAGAATTCATAGAATGTCCTTGTTCTCTAAATTGGAAGAGTAAGAGCCACTTTACCAGTTACCAGTATGGCAAAATTCCTCATTCAGAGCAAATTGCAATGGTCAAAAGAGAGAGTGGCCTATATGCAAAGAAAAGATAAAAAGATATGAAGGCTTTACCAAACAGTTCAAGGCTTAGATAGACGTTCTTATCCAAGATTTGGGGACACATGCTAGAGGGGGAAGTTTTTATCTTTGTGACAATATATGTTTGCAGATTTAAAAAGTAGAAAATAATCAAAGAGCAAAGAAAGCAGAGTTGTATAGAAAGAAATAATTGAAAAGCAAACACCCGCTATTTTCATTGCTGTTGTTTTCAGGTTTTTGCCTTAGGAAAGTGTAAACTCAGATGAAATATCTGTGCCTAGATGACTTCAGAAAGGCATCCTTCCATCTTGAGGAGAAAAAATGGTTCTCAAATCCCCTTGTTGATAGTGTCAGCATTGGCTGAGCTTGGCTTCTTGGTGTTATCAGATAATATGTGTACTTTATCTTAAGAAAGCAAACTCTACCCTGTCCTTCATGTGTCTTAACTCTCCCCATCCATATCTCAGTTTGCATCTAGAGATATGAAAGAAGAATTTATGAAATGCTACTGGACAGTTAAGATGACATACTACTGAGCCTGGTAGGAACCCGGACACTTGGGTCGGTGAAAGTACAGTAAGTGTACCCTTTGGGTAGCAGGAGTTAGGGAGGGGCGTGGAGACAGAGCTGTCCCTTTGAGCTAGTTCAGTATTAGGTAAATGTCATTGAGCCATTTAAGTCCGATATCTCCAACTTTTGCTGTTTTACTTCCTATGGAGACTTTGTAAACTTTTAAACAATAGTTTCCATTATTTGGGGGTTTCATACTTTCAAATTATTACCAATTTATCCTGAAACAGATTATGTACACATGGCAGGTTCAGTTAGAGGCAGAAAGTCAGGGTTTGAGTTGCACTGTGATGTAGGCCATCATGCCTATGAACTTTCACTCAGTGTTTCTATGATCTATGGTGGCTGAGACTGGCTCTATGGTGTTATCAGGTGATTTGTGTGTTTCCTCTTTAGAAAGTTAACTTTGGAATCTCTTTTTCCAGCCCATACTACAGTTCCACTTGAGCCATGCCAGGCATCTGGCAGTGTGGAGCTGTGGGTAAGCTTTATGTGTGTAAGTTAGCATAGCTGCTGGCCAATTGTCATCTCATCAAGGTGATTTATTTAACTGTGCCATGTGTTTCCTATAGGGTAAAAATGAACCTAAGAATAGAACGTTTTATTGTACTTTAAATAAACGTTAGGCGATCCATTCTCATCTGATCTAGTACCATGGCTTATATGACCCTTCAACTCTTGATAGATACCTTCATTTACTATTATTAAAATCTCTAGGACTTCATTCATGAACCTTCAGTACTGTAAAATGCTATAAGACTGTGGACTTGGGTGGGGAGGTAAACACATGACAACAGATTTCTGCATTGGTTATTTTTCCTTATTTCTTTGACAAAATGCATAGCAAAGTTAATGTGAGAAAGGAAGGCTTTACTATGGTTCACAATTGGGGGGCAGTTTGTGGAGAAGGTACAGCAGAAGTATCATGAAGAAGCTGTTCATACTGCTGCCACAGATAGGAGAGAGACACAGAGAGATGAATGCTGGTGCTCAAATCACTTTTTCTTTGTTTTTTTCTTTTTTATTAAGTCCTGGAAAGCACTGTTTGAGACTGAGTCTCACCTTCAACTCTAGCCTTAGCATTTCCCCACCTCTCCCACACACATGATTATTTTCCCCAAAATTTGTCAAGGTCCTGAGATAAATGAAGGCCTAGGAACATAGCTTAGTGGTTAAGGGTACTTGCTAACAGAGGACACAGGTTTGGGTCTCAGCACCCACATCTGCAAGCTCACTATGTAAATCTAGCTTCAGAGGTCTGTCATACTCTTCCAGATTCTGCAGACACTGCACTCACATAGTACACATACAGACAAGCAGGCACATATATGCACTCTATACACACACACACACACACACACACACACACACACACACACACACACACACACGTTGAGCAGTATCTGTCCCATTCCAATGTGTTGCTTATACTGCTTCCCCCAGCACAGAGGTCATGCAGAAAATGGACATGATAGGGTCTGATAAATATTCTTTTCCTTAGTAAGCAGTTTATTAATACTTTGATGAAACATAGTAATGTCCATTGAAAATGTATCTTGTAGTAATGTTTAAGGTAAGTTGACTGTTTTATTTTCAATGATCATTAAGTTTGGTTTTGAACATCTCTAATACTGCAATAAATTTACAACTATCACCAATACTGTCTTTCTTCACCAATCCTGGGCAGCCAGATCTTCTTTGTGTTTCTACCCATTCACTGTGACTTGTTATATAATAGGAGTCCCATGTTACATGATTATTTTGTCCACAATTTATATATCATAATGTTTTCAAGGCATACATATGTGTGAATTAGCTTTTATTATTTAATAAAGCAGGAAGATAGCTGGGTTCAGTAATGTGCACTTATAGTCTTTGTATTTAGTTTTGTGTGTATGTTTGCCTTGTCTTCCATAACATACTTTCTTGCAGTCTCAGTCATGTTGCCAAACAATGACAGAGAAGCATTATTTTTTGGCTGACAAATATTATTATGTGAATGCCCCATGTTTTCATTACCCATTCATCTGCTGATAGGCTTATAGACTGGTTTCCTCTTTGGGTATTGTTTAGTGAACCTGTTAATGGCATATGCAGTTCAACATACTGGTTCCAATTGCCTTGAATAATCCTGTATATGAGTAATCTCCTATAATCCTGTATATGGCCTGTAATGTCAACACTTGGGAAATGGAGATCTATCAGAAGTAGTGAGTTGTATGTTTTTTCTATATATCCTGTCTCACAAAATATAGTGTAGAACAATTTAGGAAGACATCTCAACCTGGACCTCTGGCCCCATATGTATGCATAAACATAGTGAACACACCCCTTATCCATATGAGTACACATACCAACATGTGTATATGCAATCATGACTTTATTCACATATATCACATGAAAATACATAAGCAAATTTAAACATCAAAAATAAAAGTGGATTAAAAGTCTTTCCCCAAATTTTAAAAGCATATTATTAGTTTGCTGGATCATACATCTTAGTAATTAATTCCTCATGCCTTGTACAATAGATCTGCCTTTGTAGGTTATCCTTCTTTATTCCAGTGTTTTATTAAGCTTATTATGTGACATTTTCATTTGGTGTAATCTCATTTGTCAGTGTTTACTTGGTGGGCAAACTTTGGGAGTCTTGCATAAAATTTGTGCTAAACCCAACTGTTCTGAAGAAAGCTCTAGATACTGTCTGAATATACACAGTTTTCACAAGTTTAAGCTTTTCCTCCATTTGGAATTAATTTTGAATATGGTTAGAGAATAAAGCCATTTTTTCCCTTGGCCCTTATCAAGTTGTTATAAGTTACAATACTATTCATTGAGGACATGTTCCTTTCTCAGATGTAGACCTAACTCTCTCTCTCTCTCTCTCTCTCTCTCTCTCTCTCTCTCTCTCCCTCCCTCCCTCCCTCCCTCCCTCTCTCTCTCTCTCTCTCTCTCTTTCTCTTTCTCTCTCTCTTTCTTACTCTCTCTGTGTGTGTTTTGATTTTATTGTTTTGTCAATATGGTTAGATTAAATCGCTTAGCATGTATTTGAAGTCACGTATTCTAATAACTCCAGCTTTGTCGATTTCAGTTATTTGAATTCTTTCATGGTTCAATACAAATGTAAGTGTGCATTTTTTTCTGCTCCCATAAGAAGTCGGTTGTTATTTTGATAGGAATTATGTTAACTCTGTAGATTGTACTGGTATTCCATCTGTATGAATCATGGAATCTATGAACATAGAATATCTTTTCCTTTTTGGTTTTCTCTTCAATTTCTTTTGTAACTGTTTGCTAATTTCTATTGTAGGGCTCTTAACTTTCTAGTTTAAATCCTATGTAATTTTAATTGTTGTAGTAGTCAAGAATAGGTTGATGTTTCTTTACTGAAGTTTTATATGTTATGTGAATGCCCATCAATTTTTGTATTAGCTTTTGTGTGCTACTACTTATATCCTGTGCCTCTTTAGTGTATCCACTCATCTCTTTAAACAAATTGTAACATTCCTTAAGTCTGTCTGTTATCATAGCATTTTATTACCAAATAGGGACAATATGTCTTTATTTCCTCCTTTTGGGTCTCTTGATAAGGATTCCAATGATAAATTGAGTAAGAGGGACAAAGTTTGACATGCTTTCCTTCTCATAGTAGAGGGAACTAGATCATGATGTAGGCTGTGGATATCTCCTAAACTCTCCTTACCGTCTTTAAGTAAATTGTTTTTCTATACTGAATTTTAAGGAGATTTGTGCAAAATAATACTGTTTTTAACTAAATTAATTTATTTTTTATTTATTCACTTTACATCGTGCTCACTGCCCCCTCTCATTCATGCCACCATCCTCTCTTTCACCTCTGAGTGGGTGGCCTTCCCTGGTTATACCCTCACCCTGGCACTTCAAGACTGTGAGGTTGGGCACATCCTCTTCCACTGAGGCCAGACAAGGCAGAGCAGCTAGAAGAACATATTTCAGGGATAGGCAACATATTTTGGAATAGGCCTTATTCCAGTTGTTCGGTACCAACATGAAGACCAAGCTGAACATCTGCTACATGTGTGCACAGAGGCTTGGGTCCAGCCAGTATATGTTCTGTGGTTGTTGGTTCAGCTTCTGAGACCATTAAGGGTCCATGTTAGTTGACTCTGTTGGTCTTCATGTGGAGTTTCTATTCCTTTCAGCCCCCAAACCCTTCCTCTTGTTCTTGATAAGAGTTCCCAAGTTTCATCCGCTGTTTGCCTGTAGGTGTCTATATCTTTCTGAGTCTGCTGCTGGGTGGAGCCTCTCAGAGGGCAGCATGTTCCTGTCTACAAGCATAACAGAGTATCTTTAATATAGTGTTAGGGGTTGGCCTTTGCCCATGGGATGGGTCTCAAGTTGGCCCGGTTATTGGTTGGCCATTACCTCAGTCTCTGTTCCATCCTTGTAGACAGGATACATTTTTGGTTGAATATTTTATGGGTCGTTGGTGACTCTATTGCTCTACTGCCTGGCTATAGGAGGTGGCCTCCTAGTATTCAGAGATATGGAACCTGAATACTGGGTTTTATAACAGGCATCTTTGATGTCTGTTCAGATGCTCTTCAAGATTTTACCTTTCATTATCTTTTCATGATGCTTTACATCATTGTCTTTATGAATCATTGGATCTCCAAGCTAAATCTCCTTGACTCATAAATCCTTTTTGATGTTGTATTGGATTCAATTTGTTAGTATTCTATTGAGAATTTTCATGTGTACTCATCATGGATATTGATCTGCCTATTGGCATTTTGATTGAAATTTTAGGTTTCTATTTAGTTTAATTTGAGAAAATTGGCACCAATAAATGAATATGATATGTACCACTATTTATTGAGACTCTCTTTGACTTTATTCACCAACATTTTACATATTCATTATATAAATGCCTCATACACTTTGTTAAATTTGAATTTAAACACTTTAATTTGTGGGTGCTAGAGAAAATATGATTTTGGGACTGATTCTTTGTGTTTCACAAAAGGCAAATAGAATTGATTTTCTTATAAAATTTTTGTTGTCAGCACTCCATAATATTACAAAATTCTGTTATTTCTAGATTAAGCATCTTTGGAAATCATTAGTCAGTATTTACAAATATAGAATTGTAATTTAATCTCCAAGATTAAAAAGTGGTAAGAACAAACATAATAGGTAGTAATCAATTTCACAAACAAAATTTCAACAATATAGAAGAAATTATAATGACAAATGTAATGCAGTTTTGTAAATCCTATTTGGAAATAATAAAGGTTTCCATTTATTTTTCTTCCACTGTTATTTTCTCATGATTGAAAGGCATGTCTTTTATTATCAAGTGTTTTTAAAAACAATTATGATTTACTGCCCCAAATATGGTAAGTTGCTTTAATAATTATCTTGATATTGAACGAATTCAGGTTTGACTACCACTTTAAAATAAAGGATGAACACTCTGATACACTGCTGACTTTGATTTTTCTACTTCATATATTCCCAACATAAAAAAGAAAATCTAGAGTCTTGGTTTTGGTCAAGTCCCAAAGGCAATGAGAGAAAAATATAACACTAAAGAATTAGTTCTAATGTGGAGGGTGTGTTCAATATCCAGCATAATGATAGTATATGCATGTACACAGAATACTTTTGTTTAGTATTCTGTTTGGTATAACCTTGATATTTAGCATATTGTCTAGTATAACCTTGATTTATATATATATATGTGTGTGTGTATACAAATATATATATATATATATATACCTTGATTTTCACTGATCTATATTATTATATTTTAAGTAAGTCCATATCTTTATTAATAAATCAATGGCATCTTCTATTACTGAAGTACCAATGTTTAATAATAATAGTTTATACCAAAATGTTTTCTGAGCAATGATAACTAAGAATAACCATGATTTTAGATAGCAGTTTAATTTATTATTCAGTAGATAAATATGGAGCTTCCCCTAGATGATAACTTAACAGTTATATATTAATTAAAATATTATAATAACATCCTGAAACAAATTTCCTAAATTTCTTATTATTTAAGCTACTAATGATACCTATACTTTCATTAAAAGAAACACACTAAATAAATGCTACAATATAGTTCTTGATACTAAAATAAATTTCAGTATTTGTAGTAGGGACAGATCATAAACTTTGAATGTTGCAATAACAATTGGATTATCCATAACTCAAACATGCAGCTAATTTATTAGAGAAAACTCATTAGAGACCAAACCTAACTCATTCAATGTAACTTAATTAGGGGCTAGTAATATTTCACTATAATTGGCATATAAACAACCCCTGATAAATGTTGACTTTTATCAGTTTGATCACAATGAAAAGTAAGTAGCAAACACTCTTGATTAATTATGTTAGTTCCTTCTTTGTATGATTGCTTATTTTTTAGATGAAAATTGAACATACTCCATAATTTAGGATATCCATGTGGGTATGTTTCTACTGATGTGATAAAATGAAACAAAACAAAACAATACACTATTAAAAGTAACTCTTAAGGAAAAGGTTTATTTCAGCTTATAAGCCTTCAGGCCACACTCCATCACTGAAGGAAGTCAGGACAGACCTCAACTATTCATTCTGAAGGAAGTGGTGTGGAGACCATGAAGACCTGCTGCCTCCTGACTTGTTTCTCATGGCTTGTTCCGTCCACATTCTAATAACACCAAGCCTATTTTCTTATACCACCAAGAGGTGGCACTGCCCATAAGGAGCTGGACTCTCAAATATCAATTATGAATCAAGAAAATGTACCATAGACTTGTCCACAGGCTAATCTAGTTGGGGAATTTTATAAATCAAGGTTTCCTCCTCAAAAATGTCTCTAGCTTTTGCCAAATTGATGTAAAACTAACCTGTCCAGTGTGTGAACAAATTCTTTTCCATCTGCTCTATTTTAATACAAAGAAAAGAATGATAGGGGAAGTGAGATTAAAGGATAAAGTATGGTTTGAGCCAGGCAGTGGTGGTGCACGCTTTTAATCCCAGTACTTGGGAGGCAGAGACAGGCTGATTTCTGAGTTTGAGGCCATCTTGGTCTACAGAGTGAGTTCCAAGACAGCTAGGGCTACACAGAGAAGCCCTGTCTTGAAACACATCCCGAGCCCCCAAAAAAGAATGGTTTGAAAATATTGCTATAGACGGTATAATCCACACATTTACATACCTCTTCCTGGATATGATGAGGCATCTACATTCGAGATTTGTTTATATCCTTCCATGTGTATGCTTGCTTCAGTTATAATATTTTCTGGAATAGTTTCTCTCAATTCAGATCCATTTAAACTGAGCATGGGGAAGTTTGCTATGAACTCTAACTTATTTATTTGAGTATAGGAGTGATAGTCTTTACTCTCTTTTTCTATTCCATCATTCTTAATGCTTTTAAAGAGCCACTGTATTCTATCTATGCTTAACTCTTATACTCCTTCTATATAATTTTAGTGGTATTGTTGCTTTAAACTAATTGCTACCTTATTTCAGCCTGTTTTGGTCTTAGTATATTTTTCCTTTTATTTTCTAGGTTTTAAGAAGAAAAATGAGATTTATTTGCAATCTTTTAAAACTTCTATTGCTTTGGTTTTGTTTAGAAGTCATAATTATATACAATAACTGGATTGTGAAACACACACTTTAATTCATCTCAAATAATTTTATAATCATTTTATTAGGGATATATATATATAATCTTTGAAGGATATATAATATGTATGATATATAAGGAATATATAATATATAAAGAATATGTATTATAATATATATTATAATATATATTATCTTTAAGTCCAGTTTCATTTCCATAGTGATGTCAAAGCTTATTTAGTCTAGTCAAATACATTTACAAGGTTATTAAAGATATTATGAGATATTCCTTAATAAGTAAACAATGAAGAAAATAAATAAGAAAAATTAAACAATAAAGAGTATCTAACAGAGAAAGTGAGTATAAATTAAGGCAAATGTGGCCGATTCACAAGCAGAAAACCATTGGAAGTGTGGAAGGAAATCCAATATTACTCTAATAAAGAATTAGTTTTTTATTATCAGAGAAAAGCTTCTACATTCCTAATACACCAGGGTTTCTCACTATGATCTATAGAGTAGGTAAAATCACAATCAGAGCTCAACAAGCTGTTTAATAGCTATGACTACTATAAATGAATGAATGAATGAATGAATAAATAAATAAATAAATAAATAAATAAATAAATAAATTGGATGTGGTGGTGGTTGCCTGATACCCAACTGAAAGCAAGACTTAGCTTCTATGTGACTTTGAGCTTAGGCTGAAATATACACTGACTACAGGGTCAATGTGGTAAATTAATTAACGTGTTCAAAATAAAATTAAAAATGATAGCTGAAGGCTGCGCTTACGCATCAGGACAAAAAAAATGTCTAGAATGTATTAATTTATGCTTCAAGTTCCTTGTCTACAAAATAATTACAAAAGTGAATACATGAAGAAAAAAGGGACAAATTATAAAGGAAAAATATTTGTGCAGTGGAATGGCTCTGTGATTTGCACTGACAATGAACTTAGGAAAGTTGAAAATGAAACACAACACACAATGTACTTAGATTTTCACATGTGCAGAGAGGATAATAGGAGTCTGTAATTACATAATTTACATGCTATGCAAATTGATATTACAGAAACCCTTTCCTTGAAATATATACTAAAATTACTTACATTACAGATTTTCTTGAAGTGCTTGTGGCTTCTCTCTCCCTCCCCTTCTATGTGTGTCTACAAGTGTGTCTACATGTGATGTGTATGTCTATGTGTTTCTCTCTGTATACTTGTGTGTTCCTCTCTAGTGTTGATGATGAACACTGTCTTCAAGGCAGAGATTCTTTATTGTATTATAATTAACTTAGTTATGTACTTATTCCTACTGTTACTCCAGAACCTAGTATTATGAATGGTACATCATCATATCTCCACATATATTTGTTTGTTCAGTAAAGGAACTCCAATACAATACACTCTTTGTATGTGGTCAGAAATACTCATTCCTTTTACTTTTTTTCTTGAGCTTGGAAACAACTCTCTCTCTCTCTCTCTCTCTCTCTCTCACACACACACACACACAAGATCATAAAATGAATGTACATACTTTTGCAAAAATTATGTCTCTGCAACTTTATGCCAGTTCTCATATAATTTGTGAACATCCAGCGATGAACAGCATCACTCTATTTTATTCTTTTTGATGCTTCCTGTCTCACTGGTTTCATCTTAGTGCATGTATTTTTTATGTAATTTTTAATGTATTTTGCCATACCTTATATATTCTGTGATATATAACTGACTTTTAAGATAATTATGAATTATTTGTATATATGACATTAAGTTACAAGCCACTTGCTTTTAGTTATCAACATCAACATCTTGATATGCAAAACAGTTTCATGGATTCCTTTGTAGAACTTGAATTTGAAGCAGGTGGGGAATATTTAAGGGTAAATTATGAATGTACAAAACAACATTAAAAAAGTTACATGCCCCTGATTGTTTTAGTCAACTGTCTAACACAATGGAAGCTTGGTCTCCTACACTGCTGTCTGTAGCCTGGGGATACTGACACTGATATGGGTAGGAACCTGCAAACCTCCACAGGAGATGGGAACTCCTGCTGCCAGCTCCTGTAGAGGATTTTCCTCGGTATATTTGTGTAGAAAGTTACATGTGACTGGCTTGCTTTTAAGCTTGTTTGGACAACAGTTTCCAGAGTGTTTTATTCCTAGTCACTGCTTGAACTAACTAAAAACTTCTGTATCCTTTTAGCGAACAAGTTAAGCCTTTTTTGTTTGGGCAAAAGGAACACAGGGCTCCTCCTCTGGGAGATATCTAACAGCAGCTCAGCTTTTGCCTGTAGCGGTACAATTCACTCTTTTCTTTTCCTTTCAGGCTTCTGTGTGCCGCAACCACATTCTTACAGTGAAAACCGCACATAGGCTCTCCAGAGGCTCTATAGGGTCTCATTGATCTTGGGTTCATAGCTTAGGGCTAGTCATTTGTGTCTGGTATTTTGACTCTGGTTATAGGCTCTTCAGACTTGCACTTGCTGGCTTGAATGCTGTTCAGTTCCCAGGCAGTGGCACTTAGGTCAAGTCCTACAGAAATGATCTCAAGAATGATGTGACATACTCCAAAGTATAAAAGCAATTATTGGAGCATTAAAACTAAAAACTTCCTCATGGATGAACCTATACACAAAAAAGTTTCTCAAATAAGCTAACCCTAGACACACAGTGTACATGTGATTTTTAATATGTATAGTTACACATGCATAATTGTTGAATTGTATACTATGAAAAGCATGTAAATGCTAAGAATAAGAAGGAATTTTTCACTACATTTTTGGATTTTTACACAATGTGACTTAAGTATAAATAAAGAGAAATTAGAAGGAATTCAAACAAACAAACAAAAAGTAAAAGTAGGAAGAACACAACAGTCACCATATGCCCTCTGAGAAGTTACTGGGTTGATAATGATGAGCAGAATAGGGAGCTCTCATGAGAATGATACAAGTTTTCATCATCCTCATGAATTAAATATTAGGATATCTGGACTAGAGAGATGGATGCTTCAGTACTTAAGAGCATATGTTGCTCATGCAGAGGACCTGTGTTCAGTTCCAAGCACTCAGGCTGTGTGGCTCAGACTACTTGTAACCCCAGCTCCAAGGAAATCTGACACCTCTGAGCTCCAAACACAGGAGCTAACGAACACAGACCTCAACTTGAACTGTATCCCTATGTTCATTCTAAAATTCTGTATAGAATATTTTATAGTTCATATCATATATATATATATATATAATACTGAAGAACAAACACAATTTTCATTAATACTCTTTATTTTATTATTTGAAATTTAAAATCAATCCAAAGTGTCATGCAAATTGTACTTCCTTCTCTTTTGATTCAGAATCTGTTATTCTAGACCACACACCTGTCTCACTGAAGCTATAAAAAAACAAAAAGAAAGATAAACTGTACAAATATTTTCATTTCTGTAATCCACATAACTGGTTCATAATTTGCAATGCTCTACAAATATTTGAGTCATAGGCAGTTGTTATTCTTTCATAAATTTGATTTGGAAATGATCTCACCACCTTCTTGATGTCTGAATTAATTTTACAAGAGGAGTAAATGATCAAACACCAGGCAGAACTGCATGAAAGAAAGCATGCCAAGCAAAATGTAAACACACATGCAAAACAAATCGATGAGAACAGGACAGGACATTTCAGGATATTTTAACCACTCACTTGAATCCAGTTTGCTTTTTAAAAGCTCACATTTCCTTACGTAGTGAAGGTAACAACATGTGTGCCTTTAAGATATTTTTAAAAATGACTATTTTTAAGAGTTTGGTCTAAATAACTTCACTCAATATCTATTTTGTTTATATTTACACATTGACTGATTATCTACATGAGTGCAAGCTCTATATATGTGCCAGCAGTATGCAGACATCACAAGAACACGTGAGACCCCATGGAACTGTCATTACAGAGGTTTCTGAGCCACCATGCTGGTGCTAGAATCTTAATACCGATCTGTTGCAAGAGTGGAAGTGCCTCTGAACACTGAGCAATCTCTCCAGTTCCTATATTCGGTATCCTTTGTTTTGAAAATTCATATAATAATCTAATCATGGTTTCCCTTTCCAATTTCCTCCCATATCCTCCTCACCTCCCAACCTATTCAATTCCATGCCTTTTTTCTTTCTTTTTTTTAAGAAACAAACAGGAAAATAAAGAAACAGACAAATCAGAATTCAAAAATACCAAAAAGCACAAGAAACCCCCCCCCCACACATACCATAAAATAACAAAATAAAACCTATAGTGTACAAACAAAATACCAATAAGAAAAAAAAAAGGCCCAAACAAAGCAATAGGAGGGAAAATATACAAAAATGTCACTGAGTTCGTTTTCTGTTGGCCATCTGCTGGACTTGGAGCCTACCCTTCAGTGGTATGTTCTGTAACACTCCATTAGAGATAACTGATTCTTCTTTAGTGAGCACTAGTCAATTGGAGATAGCTTCTTGGTTAGGGATGGGTGATCAAGCCTACTTCCACTTCCTTCTCTCAGTGCTGGACCTTATCTGGCTTGAATCTGTGCAGGTCTAGTGCATGTTGTCAAAGTCTCTGTAAGTGTCCATGTGCATTGGTTGTGTTATATCTAGAAGACACCATTTATTTGGTGTCATTCATCCTCTGGATCTTAAAGTCTTCAATCAGTTCTTCCTCATAGCTTCCTGATCCTTGAATAGGAGGTGTTTGATGAAGGCATCATGTTTAGGATGGAGTGTTTCAACTTCTCTCACTCTCTGCACATTTTCCAATTGTAGGTATCTGTATTAGTTCTCATCTACTGCAAGAGGAAGGTGCTCTGATGATGTCTTAGTAAAACACTGAACTATGAGTATAGCAAAATATCATTAGGAGTCATTTTATTGCTGTGTTCTTTTAATATAGTTCTCAACCTGTAGAGTGCAACCCCTCATATATCAGAAATCTGCATATCAGATGTTCACCTTGCCATTTATAACAGTAGCAAAAGTACAGTTGTGGAGTAACAGCAAAATAATTTTATGGTTGGGTATTGCTACAACATGAGGAACTGTATTAAAGTGTCATAGCATTAGGAGTGTTGAGAAACACTGCTTAGAGAATAATATTATTGTGTTTTCCTTTATATTGAGGGCCTATCTTGTCTCAGGTTTTGACATACCTGAGAAGTGTCTGAACTGTGTTCCATGTCATTGAATGGGCCTTGAATCCAAGCAGAGAGTGATTGGTCACTCTCACATTTGTGCTGTTGCAGTATATCATGCAGGCAGGTCACTGTGGTAAGATTACAGGTTTATTTCTATGTTGGTGGCCACCTTTCCCTCTGGTGTGCAGTGTGCCTTCCGGTATCATGAACAGTAGTCAGTAGGGGTGAAGGTTCTATATGGGGAATGGCTTGACTTCTCTGAGTTCAATCAGAGATGTAAGTGTTGTCTTTAGCAATAGGACATTATCATCAGTTTATAGGGAGCAACCAATAGCATTGGCATGTTTAAGGGTTTCCATGGGGCCACTTTGGCCAACAACTTACTTATTCCTGGCACCGGACTGACTTCATAAGTAAAACATCATGGTCTGATCACTACAGTATTAGTACATTTTTTATGACACTGCTTTCAACATGGGACTATTCTCATAGAGAACAATGTCACACCCAACAGGACATGCTGATTAGCAGGTTAGTGGTTAAAATACACATAGGCTTTGTGTATATTGACTTCAAACACTCTGAATGATGCTGTGATTTTAAAATGTGGTCCATTTCAACAGTGTCAATCATAGATTGACAACCATAATGAGCTTCCTAAATTTTAAGGTAAGATTGATCTTTTTGTATACTTCTTATGAAAAATAATATTCCTCCCTTCCATGATGGCCTAAACAGTGCTAGCTTCAAAAGAGTAAAAACGTGATCTATATGCCAGGTTCCTTGCTGGCTTTTCAATGAGTCCATTATAAGTCTGAACTTTTCCTGTCTTTCACTCGAGATTCTTCCTACTTCTCTGTCATCCTGACACTGAGATGAAGTACGTGTATAAAATGATCCATCACAGGCTATATGACTATTGCTTTATTTAAGACATTTAAAAATAAATACAATAAATCAGAGTTTTCCCCATCAGAATACTACATATAGATGCACTATATGCTTATGAAAATTTTGATTAAAACATTTTTCACCAGTCTGTACATTTAATTAAATAAAGCCTGTTTAGTATTAATCAAAGCACAAAGAATTTATGCACCAAATCCAGATTAATTAAAATTCTGGGAGCTTGTAGAACAGGCTGTGTACAAAGACAAAACTAAATCAATCCAAACATGATATTTATGAATATGGACTGTTTGTGAAGAGAGCATAAATAACATCCATGAAGAAGTATATATTAAATGTAGGATAGGATTATGTTATAGAATGTATTGAAATGTAAATATGAACCAACATTTTGAATTATGGTTTGTATTTTTTTAATGCTGATTGTTCATTAGAGAATGATTGTGATAATCTCTCAAAAAGCCTAAAGGTTTAGCTACCTGTTCAACTGCATCACTAAAGGGAACCCAAGGTAGTACCTTCTCTCATTTTGTTTTAATCTTACTCCATATTCTATTATATCTCCCTTTTGGAATATAGTCTACATATTCTATTAAGTGATACTTGATAAGTATCTGCATAAAAAGAAAAATTAATGTTTGACCTATCAGTGCTGTTCACCATATTAAAAAATAAGCCCCATCTACATTTTGAACATGTTTGTTTATTTTTTTATTTTTCTATAAGGGCACATATGGGTGTGTATAGACAGTATGCTTGTTTTTCACTTTTCCTACAAACTATGGATTTAAAATAACACAAAACAAATGAAAATAATAATAAACGTTAGGGTAAGATATTTAATTAATTAGTTGCCACAGGCTAACTTAAATATTTTGGTGGGTTAAGGACTTATGGTGAAACATCTTCATTTTTATGTATAGGTTTATTAACTATATAACCTACATAATTAAAAAGTGTATATATGCTCAACATGAATGCATATATAATTTCAAGCATAGACAGTCATTCATTTATAGAAAAAATTACTAAAGCTGAAAGTACTTTTTCCATGTAAAAGAAGCAGGGTAGGAACAAAACTGAGTAATATGATACGTGTAAAGCATCACAAAAGTAAGATATAAAAATAAAAAAATGTATAATGTATCAAAATATTAAAAAACATTTTTTATTTTTAGATTTTAATTTTTAAAAACTAGTGAGTGATCTTGCATGAACTTCTGCTGATTATTTCTTGCCAAAGTTTATATTTGTCTTTTCTTCTGTAATATAAACCAGTGATATTATTTTGCACATGCTCATAAATGACATGTTGGAGGAAATGTGCAAATGCTTTGACTTGGCTAGGAACACACATTTTATAAGCCACAGAAGTCTTCTTTAAGGCATGTCTTCTGGTCTCTCTATTACAGGCCTTACCAGTTAAAAATATTAAAATGTGAATGACAGATATATTTGTCAGTGATTTTAATGCTACCCTAATGTTGTTCATGCCATTGTTTCTGTAGATAATAAGTACCAGACCTCACAGCTGGGGAGACAATGGGTAATGTTGCTCTTCTTACATACCAAAGTGGCTTGTTCCTCATCAGAGATGAGATATTGCAAATTGTTTATCTCAGACACAGAACCAAAGTATGTTTGTGGGGGAGGTGGTTTTAAAATACACAATGCCCTGAGTTTCACAGATCGACTGGCCTCTTAAATGTTCCCTGCCCTGAAGAATGAATCATCTGTTGACTATATAATTGGCAGAAGAAAGTTCCAAAAGTTAGACACCAGTATTCACAGCTTATAGGTAGCTCAGGTCTTCCCTTTAAATGACATTTTTGTTGACAGCTGCATATACAGCTGTTTATCACTTATGATTGTGAATTAGGTTTGTTAATAAGGATGGAAGAAAAGCAAGTGTAGTAATCTTTGAGCAGTGATTGGTATGCAATTGCTCTAAGCAATTGACTTAAACAGTTTTCATTTGTACATTGTTCCAATTGTAGTTGTCCATAGTAGCTAAACTAACAATACTGAAATGTTCCTCTTGGCTATATTAATCATGGAAAACCTAGAAGTCTTATTTGTTGAGCAAACATGCTAGTAATAAAATTAGAGCTCATACCTGAGGAAAAGGAAGAAGATTTTTAACCTCTTCAGGATTTACAAGAATTTGATTTTATACTAAGAGCCTTAATTTACTGCTAAATTTAAATATTGGTAATTTTCACTGTTTTTTTTTTTTTTTTTTTTTTTTGCAATAGCATAAGAGTGAACATGTAACCAAATCAAATACAAATTAATGAAAACATGTCTCCTAATATTTGGTAGCTGTTGTGTAAGACTGTGATTAACAATGAAACAGTGGTGTCATGGGTCCTCTTTAGCACTAGGGTAATGAGTGTGCCCTTTTGAAGCAAATCCAATTAAACTTAGGGGAAACATTGACAGGTGACATTTCCACCATGAAAATGTCTTCTTTATGTTGCTTTTGAAAACTAGATAGGGGATTGGTTTGGGTTTTATGAATAGTTTGAATATCTGCCTATTTTACCCAAGGATTCAAAATATTATAATGGTAGTCATGTTAGGATGTGACAGAGGGAATGTCTTTAAATCTTCATTACTTTGATTTTCTTATGGGCAGTTTTCAAAAATGGTGTTAGATTAATTTGAAGAACCTATGGATGTTTTTAATTATACCAATGTGTAAATAGTAACTTTTATTGCCAGATATAATTGTTGCCTCAGAGGCTCACTGCTGAATAAACTTAACCTTTTTAATTCTATCTGAACTCTGGCTGACCAGTGCAACTCAGCTCTTCTGGTTCAATATTAAGCAGACTGGTTTAAACTGGAGTCTTTCTGCTTCTTACTGCATTGCTGTGCTTGGAAAACCTGCCTCAATTCCATGAACTGAACTGCACTGACTGCATGAACTGAACAGAACTGCACTCAACTGCACAAACTCAACTGAACTGCACTCACTGAATTGCCCGCCACTCCTGACTCACTCTGTGCTGTCTTAAGTAGCCTGCCTTCTTGTCTGTTCTCCTGAGTGTTAGACATATCCTATCTCTGACTCATGCTGTCAAATCTTTCTCTGATTCTTCACTTTGTCTCCCCCTCAATTAGAAGTCACTCTCTGGGATTCTTAAAGGTTTGTACTAACACATGTCTGTATTTTAGTCAGTGTGAGGTAAGGCATTTTTTCTAGCCAGAAAGATTAAAAGTATGTGGCATATCTGCATTCTAGCTGTATCCTATCTTTGGATGTGATCCCTTGTCAGAGAGACCATGTTGCTCGATTAAAATTCCTCTACACCAGAAATTCCAGTTCATTTGTTTTCTTCCAGTAGTTCCAAGCTACCCTTGTTAGCACTCTTGCTAGCATTCTATCCTATTACCTCATCCACTATCAGTGTGACTTTTAAGAAACAGTTGACATCATGTTTTCATCTTCATACCTTTCTAAAACATTTTCATTTAATTTTTTCTTATATTGTTTTATATTTTATTTTTTCTCACACTCTTGCTCTCTCCATTCTTCATTCCCCTCTTCAATCCATTCCTCCCCCAACCTCCCTTTCTCTTTCTTTCTTGACAGGGTCTCTTATAAACCACACTGACCTCAAACTCACAAAGTAACTGAGAATAAACCTGTACTACTTATCTCCTTGAATTTAACTCCCAAGTGCTAGGACTGCAAGCATATACTACTACATTTTATTTTTCATAGGATAATTTCTAATATTTATGTCAATGTCAGGATGATATATCCCTACCAGATCACCCTAATCTCCCTAGTATCTGAAAAGGTACCAAATATGAAATTACAGTTTTTTAAATTTCTTGGTGTTTACATGTTTCCTAAATTATTTGCCACAAATATTAACTTTTAAAATCAGTACCATGCTAAGTGTTTAGTATTTTGATATTTTTATAGCAAGAAACATCACAAGAAATAAAATACTCTCTCTTTCTATGAAGGTAGTTATATGCTGAGTTATTTGGTACTCTAAAACATTGAAACGTTCAGAGTATTTCAAATGTTTCTATGTAATTTCCGGGCAGGGCACATAAAAACCACTGGGGTATTGTGTGGGGACCATGTTTTATTAGTCCATGCCCCTGAGAGTACTATTTGCTGTCCTCTTCATGTGTGACACTAAAATCTACTTAGCTTCCCTGACTCAGCACTCTAAGTTTTTAAAGATTGCATGACTGTTGACTTTTCCAAAGTTAAAACATCAAGAACATTGATTGACCTCGACATTTTCTAATGCTTCATATTTTCCTGAATTTATCCTTGCAGAATCAATGTTTCTGATATCATACACGGTTTTATATTTTGCAATTAAAGTTATAGAAATGGGCTTTTTAAAGAGATTAAACATTTTGCTCATTTGTGGAACTCTAAGTCAGATGTATGCTGCATGTTGATCTTACTTGCTTACTAGTGAACTGAGATGACCAAAAGAAGGTCAGTTCTGCCAATGTAGGGTCTTGCTTCTTCCTTGTCCATAGTAGATACTATTGTTTCAGAGAGATGTTTAAATTCCCCATTTCTTCAATATATTTGTGATAATATGCATTAGACTGGATCACTAATGATTAAGATGAAATTACCTTCAAGCCAGTTTGTTCACAGTTTAATAAACAAACTACCTTATTTACATTTTGCATTGTTCTCTGCTTTTTCAACTTAGGGAGTATTATAAGTAATACTAGAGAAAGTTAACAGACGATGAAATGAACTTGGATTTACTAAAAAATCATAGGAACAGATGAATACATTCTAGCAGAAAGCTTGAACCTGTGGTTCTAATGCAAGCATTATTTACTGATATTTTCCAGTAATTAAATTCTTCTTAGTTCATGAGATGACATTAAACATGTCAATACATCAGTGTAAGGCAAAATGTCATGAGTTCTAATGAATGTGAACGGCTGGATTTCTGACAAGGTTGTAGTGTGCTGGATGTCTATATTAACAGAAGGGCTTGGTTAAACCTGCCTCTATTTAGGAAAATGGAGGATTTCCTGGGTTTTCATTTAAAAATTCTAATTGGTGTTGTTGTCATGAATAAATTAATATTAAAATGTTTTAGATTAGAAAGATGGCTCAGTGGGTAAAATGATTTCTATACAAGTGTGAGTGCTTGAATTCACATTGAACATTCATGTATCACCTATAGTAGATGTGCAAGCTTGTGCTTGTAGCACTAGGCATATATGAAAAGACATAGCCAGCTTATTGTAGATGATGAGCTCCTAATTCTATGAAAGACACAGTCCCAAAAATATCAGGTGCAGTGTCATAATGGAAGACACTCACTTTTAACCCCTGGCCTCTGCAAATACACACTTGAGGATGTTCACTATTGCATACATGAATATAAATGTATACTAGCTAGCTAGCTAGCTAACTAGCTAGATACACAATAATTTAATTAGAATGTAAATAATTTAGCTGTATTTAATCAAGATTTTATGCTGTGCTGAAGTTTTTCTTATACTTAGATGGAAATTAACAGTAAATATATTTAAACATATCTTAGGTGCTAGGGAGGTGGTTCACTAGTCAAAGCACATGCTCTGTAACCATAAAAACCTGAATTTGGGTCCTTAGCATCTACATAAATGTCAAACAGGCATGGAAGGCTATCTGTAATCACAACACTCAGGAGGAGGGATGTCTGAGACAAGCTGGTAGCTAGATGAGCCAAATCTGTGATCTATGGATTTTAGTGGAAACCACTGTCTCAATATATAGAGATGGAGAATGAATAATATGTGTGCATACTCACATGTGAATCCTCCCAACACAAACATGTGTCCTTGCACACATGTACAAGAAAAAATAAAATAAAATAAATCAGGCTATGTAAAATTATCTTCTTAGCTGCCTTGAGAGCTATTCGATGATCAAGAACTGCGTCAAATCCTCCTCTTTAAGAGTGGGGCCATTGCAGATATCTCTAGTACCAGGGTTAGATGACATTGCTATTTGGTGTGATGGATAGACTATAGAGGAATCACTAGAGATAAACAAGCTTCAAAAATTAACTTCTTTAGGCAATCTGGAGTTCTTAATGCTCTTCTGTATAGAAAGCTCCCAAGTCTGTTGTCTTCTTTTCCACAATTGCTTTTCAAACTCCTCAACCATGAATAATTGTTACTGAGTTTCACTAATGTTTTCTCCTCTTTTGCTGCTATTCAGAGATAATAATACAGAAGTACATTTTCACACTGAGGTGAGAGTTGTGATACATCAACAAACACAGATGAGAATGAAGAATTTCCTAACATGTATTATTTCATAAACTTCTTATATTTTGTGGGTTAGAGTAGCATTTCAGGAAAGGTAAAATCAGCTTATTTCTTTGAGGGAATGATGTGTAAATTTTAATTTTCTAGACTAATGGGTTTAGGTTTTTTCTTTTCCATTCTTGACTGGATAGTCAACTCTTGACTTGAAACTTTCAAACTTAATATATACAAAGTGAAATTATTGATTCCATTTGACAACATCAATTTCCTTTAATACTTTGGATTTCAGGAAATGATACGACCATTCTTGCTAAGAGAAATGTCTAAGTTTGAGTATCTTCTTATCTTGCCACACTTTGTTTGCTAGTTAGTGTCCCTCAGTCCACATGAACTTCAAGGACAGAATCATAAACTAGAAAACTTAAAGAATAGTAATTTATTGGTTCTTGTGGTAAAGGATGGAAGTCCAAAGTCAAGTGTCAATAAATATGATAATTGGGGAATGGCAATTCTGGTTTGTAGATGGTGCCTTCTAGGTAAGTTCTCAAAGTAGATCACACACTTTTTGCTGTCTCTCCTCCATTAGGACAATAACTCCATTCATCACAACTTCACATTTATGCTGTCCTTTCATCCTAATAACATTCTAAAAGGCCTCTGTTCTAAATATCATCACACTGATAATCTGATTACAACATCTAAATGGAGAAGACACAAATATTCAGCACATAGCAAAGAGAGTCTGGGCAGTGCCTGCCACACTAATGTCATCAAGATAGCATTCAGTTTGGACTAGTGCGATACTCTCCTAACTTGTCACCTCATGTCCTCAAATTTACAGGACCCTTGTGTATGTATGTGTGTGTGTGTGTGTGTGTGTGTGTGTGTGTGTGTGTGTGTACTCCTGTAAACAGGTGCAATGTTTTAGGGATTCATATGCATACACACATGTGATGCTTATTCTGTACAATACACAAGAACTGCCTTCCTAAAAATTCATTATTCTCCCCTCTTTACTTTTCTCTTTAAAATTCCTTAACTTTCTTCTTTCTTGTCTCCTTATTCTAGGGCAAACAAGTTTAACTGTATAATCTTTGATGTCCAGGGATTTTCTTGTCTTCATAGATTCAATGCTACCACTTAAACAAATCTTCTACCACTTTAAAAAAATTAGACTTTTTCATATTATTTTATATGCAAGTGTTTTGCATACATATATGTATGCACACCATGTGAGTGCCTGGTGTTCACAATGGTCAGAATAGGGTATCAGATCCCCTGAAACTTTAGTTACAGAGAAGTGTAAACTACCCGGTAAATGAGAATAAAACCCAGTTTTAGCAACATGAAGAAGTTCTCTTAACCAGTGAGCAGTGTTTTCATCTCTCAAAGATGCTTTCATTACCTTTCCAAGTTAAAAAAATCATCACATTTATTGCACTTAAATCTGTTTCGTTGAAATTGTGTTCTTCTTTCCTAGAAATTGTTATTATAAAGAAATTCTAGACATTTTTTTAAAATCAGTTCTAGTTTTGCTCTATTAAAATAGAATCTCCAAATTCAGTAGAAGGAGGAACTCTGTACACACAGCTTAAAAGAAGACTGGACACAGGACAGAGACTTGTGACTATTTTTAAGTTTAAAATGAATTGTCTAATTCTTCTGTCTTCAGAGCCGAACTGAAAAATAGCTTGGCCTTAGGAAGATTGTGCAAAAACAAGCAAAGTAAATTATTTAAAGGAGCTGACAGCCCAGATATTAGCACTCTGGTCATTTATCCAATATGCCTCATTTTTGCTTCTCTTTATAACTGTGCATTACTAACTTTCATTCGTTTTCTAGTACTTTCAAATTTTGAGAAAAAGTATCAGACTATAAAAATAAATATATATTTATTATATTATATAAATATTACATATTTATAATTTTTGAAGGTTATCTAATATGAAGTTTGATAACTCTTTGGATAGTGTAACACAAGCCTTACAAAATGAAGTCACTCCTAAAGCCCAGGTAAAAGTGGAAGGAGTGAACCAACTCTACATTGTTGTCCTTTGAGTTTCCATAGGCATGCTATGCTATGTCTCCTATACTCATATACATGCACCCCCCCACACACACACTCATATTCATATACACTCACATGCACACAAACACACAGAGATAATCACCGTAGTAATGCATGAAAATAAATTAAAAAAGCATTACATTTTTTAACTTCTTCATTATCTATAAAAATAAAGATATTATGTTTTAAATTAGAAACAAAGTCAAACTGAGGTGCTGAGGAGATGGTGCAGCTCTGAAGAGCATTTGTTCTTTCAGAGGACCCAAGGTTATTTCCCTGCACTCATAGCCCACAGCTCACAACTATTAACTGTCACATCTGTCACCCTTTTCTGGACGTTCAGGACATGCAGTTTCATGTTGCATACTCATACAAATACGTATACTCATATGTACAAATTTAAAAAAAACACAAAGAAATATTCAAAATGAAATAAAAGCAGAGTGTAGTGGAAATCCTGTCAACAAGCCACCGAGGCTGGGAGAGGGGTTGGAGAGGACAGGGTGTGTGGAAGCAGGGAAGCAAACAGCTGGAAGTCAAATCCTAGGTCCAAGCTGGTGGCCTATGCTCTGCTAGAGACAGCTTTCCTGCCTGCTTTCTCTCTGTTCTGAATTCTTTCTCTCTTATCTGCTTTCTCTGGAGATCTCCAGACAGCTCTCTCTTTTTATTCTGCTCCAGACAGTTCTCTAAGCAGCTCTCTTGCTATTCTAAAAAATTCCCTGACAGTTCATCTCCTACAGATCATAAGCCCAGTCTTTTATTTTACATGTCAATTCAGTCATTTATTTCACCTCCCCATCCCTTTGCCTCTGAAAGGGTGCTCCTCCACTCATCCAACCCCCTTTAATAGATCATCAAGTCTCTACAGGACTAGGAACATCCTTCCCCATTGAGGTCAGACAGACAAGGCAGTACTCTTCTACATATGTGCTAGGGGCTAAAGTCTAGTCCATGTATACTCTTTGGTTAGTGGTTTAGTCTCTGGAATCTCCCAGAGGTCTAGGTAAGTTGACACTGTTGGTCTTCCTATGGGGTTGCCAACCCCTTCAGCTCCTTCAATCTTTCCCTTACCTCTTCCATAGGGGTCCTGGACCTCAGTCCAATGGTTAGCTGAAGAATGATACCCCAGTCTCAAATAGTATGTAAAAGCAAAGAGTGCTTTATTCTGCAGAAATCTAGTATGCTGGGGTCTCTAATTCTAAGATGGAGAGACAACCAAGTGAGCTCACAGGCACATTAGGGGTATTCTAGAGTAGGTGACTTTTATCTTGGTCCATATACAGGGACATTCCAGAACATTATCAGGGTGTGGAGGCTGGAAACTGTTGCTAGCCCTTGCTTCAGGCTAGGTGGCAGGGCAGCTTCTGATGGCAGCACAATTTCTGACTAGCTACTTGAAGTCTGGGTTTTTTTTCTTTTCTAGTAACTGACTTGCCTGGGCTTGGCTGGACTTGCCCAGTTCTTAGGCCTAGTCTCTTGAACTTCCAATTTGAAGACTTTCATGGAGTCAACCTAACCTATTCAACTGTAAGTATCTGCATTTGTCTCTATCAGTTGTTGGTAGAGCCTCTCAGAGGCCAGCTATGCTAGGCTCCTGCCTGTGAGCACAACATAGCATCACCAATAGTTTCAGGGTTTGGTACCCACCCATATGATGAATCCCAATTTGAGCTGATCACTGGATAGCCTTTCAGATGTCCCTCAACCAAAGAATGAATACAGAAAAATGTAGTTCATTTATACAATAAATCTTATTCAGCTTTTAAAAATGAAGACAGAAAAGTAGACACAGAAAATGTGGTTCATTTACACAATAGGATACTATTCAGCTTTTAAAATAAAGACATCATGAATTTTGAAGACAAATGGCTGGAACTAGAAAATATCATTCTGAGTGAAGTAACACAGACCCAAAATGGCATGCATAGTATGTATTCACTGGTAAGTGGATATCAGTCAAAAATTACAGAATACACATGATATAAGCCATAAGTTTAACAAGAAGGAAGATGTAGTATTAAAATTAATTAAATAAACTCTCATGATCTGGGTTTCAAAATGAAAGATACACACACACACACACACACACACACACACACACACACACACTGCCTTTATATTTTGATATGCCTTAATCAGTTCAATGGTTGGGCCAATTCCTAACCTCCACATGGTTAATCCACCCTGCCGATAATCCCAAATGATTACTTATAAAATATTACATTCTATCTTGGCTGCTTTGGACCCAGAGTGCTGCCCAGCTAGACCACACTCTCCTGGCTCCTTCACATACCAGCTATGCCTCCTTGTCCTCCACTCTTCTCAGGCAAGGTGACTGACCTCTCCTTCACTCAGCATGTTGGATCTCCTCTCTCTCTCTCTCTCTCTCTCTCTCTCTCTCTCTCTCTCTCTCTCTCTCTGTCTCTTGAGGGCGGAGGAGGGTACTAAATGTCCCGCCCCTATCTGATCTGCTCACCCATTGGCTGTCACTATCTTTATTTACCAATCAGAAATAACTAGCAGCAGGATTCCTCAGTGTCTTACATGCATACAGATTTTTGAGGAACATAATTAGATACAATATAAGTAGCTACATGAAGGTACAAGTGAAAATTCTTCAATCCCACTTAAAAGGGGGAGCAAAATAATGACTGAAATGTAAAAAAAAAAAATAAGATTAAAGATCATAACACAAAAAATATAGAAAATGAAAGACAAGATAATGGGAGAAAGGAAAGAAAGAAGGAAGGAAAGAAAGAATAAAGGGAGAAGAGAAAAAGAAGGGAGGAAGGAAAAATGAAGAGGAGGGTAGAAAAAAGAGGAAGAGGAAAGGAAAGAAAAATCAAATCCAAATTGAAACAAAATTTAGAAGCTCTTCTAATTTTCTAGTGAGCAAGCAAAAGCTGCCTTGTTGTTCAGCATATACACTGTCTTTGCAAGGGAAAAAAAGTATTAAGCCTTAAAAAGGTGCCAGATTATAAAAAAGTTGAAGTAACAGCAAAAACATGCAGATGGAGTTAGGGTTAGTAAAAACATGCAGATGGAGTTAGGGTTAGTAACTGATAAATGTAAGTTCTACAGACGCCCACCTCACTTCTCTGTGTCTCTTCCATTTTCACAAGTCAGAGAATTGCTAGACAATCATTTATGGTTTTAGTTTAAAAATAAAATCAATTGTATTCAGAAACAAAACAGCAGAGAAAATACTCTGAAAGGCTCCTGCTATAAAACATCTCAAAATGTCAGATAAAATATCACAAAAACCTTTTGAATTTAAAAACAAAAAACAAAAACAAAAACAAAAACTACAAAAACCAACTTAACTTGGAATAAATAGGGACATCCCTAAAAAAATCTGGGCAGAAAACAGAGAAGGGATGCGATGCTCCTGGTCTCTTCAGCTGCCTCCCTGGTGACCCAGAGGTCTGGGTTTCAGTAGCCTAGGGGAGGAGGGGAGAAGACACTAGAGATGATGCAACTTGAGAGGGAAGGAAGATCTGGGAGACCTGCAATCAGAAAAGAAAATCATGACAAGAGGAAGAAAGTTAGGACCTCACTAAGGACACAGAGAAGTGTTTGCAGCCTCTTTATGTAGAAAAAGATTTCTTTCAGTAATTCAAAAGAAAAGAAAATTGAAGTTGTCTTTTGTGAGTGTAGGATTCCAATTCTTCCTGATGTTCCTGGTAAAGAAAGCCTCAAGTTGAGATATATGCATTGAATCTAGTTCCATGATGCTGCAAGAGCAAATCACTAAAGTCAATTTACATTTTTTTCTTAGTAAGTAGAGTTCGACTCCATATCTATAAGCCATAACTTTCCTTTCTTTGCTAGTCTAGGAAACATGCACAAATATACACAAACAGATCAAAAACAAAACCACAAACACACATACCTGAATCTGCATCTGGCTTATTTCATTTAATAGTATACTCACATCACATATATTTTTGTATAAAAATCATAATTTTATTTTATTAAGGGTGAATAAAATTACATTGTGTATATGTGCCACATTTTCTTTATTCACACTGGACAGCTAGGCTGGTTTCAGAATACATTAGAAAAAGTCACATTTAAAATATAAATAAGAATGTAAAGAACTAAAATAATTAGGAAAATAAAAAGATAATGCATAACACACACAGTAGGATCATGTGTGTGCATATTTGGTAATAGATAGTTCTTTCTCTAAGTGTCTCTTGTCACTACAAGAAAATAGAAATCCAATATTTTCTAGATATTAGAGATCTACATTAATAGAAACTATGTGAAGGCCATTCTCTAGGTACATTGGTATCTGACAAGCTAAGTAGAACTTTCTGAGTTTCCTAACCAAACAGCCTAGAATCTAGAAGGAAGTTGAATCATTTTATACACAGTCTGAAGTATTGATGCAAGCAGAAAGTCCAGACCTCCAAAGTTTGGCTCCCAATATTTGCATAACTTCAACCTAATATCTGGGTTGTTGTCAGTGGAAGTGCTGGAGCCAAGTCTTACCTAAGGTCTTACAGAAGTTTATGATGATATCCTCTTCCCTTTCTTTTATGAAAGAGTTTCATTGACAGCTATTGTGATACTTTTGCCTGTAGCATTGTCCATAGAAATGTTTACCATTCAACAATCCTGCTATTGTTGACGTCATGTTGGATAAATTTTATATTTTGGCTTCTGTATCATGTTACTGAGCCTGCTTTTAAATATTTTAGAATTATATACATAATCATAGGTCTGTTTACTTGTTATAAAGGATTATTTTGTTCAGACAATGTAACATATAACCAAATTTACAGCAAGAATATATACTATATTGAGTAGACCTGAAGACAGAGGTTGATCAGAAATTCCTTAATATCAATACAAATTAGAACTTATAGAACATTTTTAGATGTTTGAATACACATGATCTAGAATCCACATGTATTTACCTTATTAATCCACATGTTTTGTTAACTAAGATAGCTCAGTAGTATTTCAGAGGCTCATATCATAGATATCAGTACCATTCTCTAATAAGAGAATTGGGAGTCCTTAGGGCAATGACTATGCCATGTGCTAGGTTGGAAATGCACAAAATATATCAGGAATATCTTATAGTAGCAGAAAGAAGGAAAGCTTGCATATGAAAATCCAGATTGTGGCAAACCCCAATGAGAGTGGTTTGATACATTGGAACAGCCAACTGAATTGTTGGTAAAACCTTGTTAGTAAAACCTTCAACAATGTGTGTAACAAAACACACAAAATAATACTAGAGAACAAAGAAAAGATCACCATGAGTATTTTTGAAAACATTGATATCAATTATTGAATATATAAATAAGTAAGAGAGATAAGCAAACACTCATTAATAATAATCCTATGTTGGGCCATGAAAAGCAGTCTGTGTTTTGGGTTGAGTGAGTCTTAACTTCCTGAGACCCAGTGAAAGATTCACAAGGGACAGGACAGTGGAGACACATCCTCAAACATAAATGGCTGGCACTGCAATCCCTCACTCCATTACTCTGTGGCTAGACAATGCCTCAGCTCCCAGCATTCTGGCGGGATTCCACACCCACAATCATCTGACCACAGCCAGGTATACCCTGCCCACCATATAAGGGGTGGTTTGCTCCCTCCCTTCTCTCTTCCTCTCCTCTCTCTTTCCCTCTTAGCCTCTTACTCTTCTTATCTTTATCTTCTCCTCCTCTCTTGCCCCTCTTTCCACGTGGCCATGGCTGGCCTCTACTTCTTTACCTTTTTTCTATCTCTTTTCTACAATAAAACATCTTACAACCATGCATTGCCTTCTTTCAACTAGACACACCGTGTTGGCCCAGTGTTTGTTGGCCCAGCATTTGCAGCTGTGAGACCTGAACTGAGAACTCCTATGTGTCCATCCCTACGGGAACAACCGGGTGCCTCTTCCTTCCCCTGCTCCCTCTCTCCCTTCTGCCCCAGAGCAGCTCTGGGGCCCCCAATTCGTTCTCAGCTCCTCTGTGGTGTCCAGTGTCACCTGCAATGCCCAGTGGCTAGAACCTCTGTGAGGTCTCTGTGAGGCCTCCATGAGGCCCAGGGACACCCCCTCCCCACAGCTGTTTACCCCGCCTCTGTACCCCACCCCACCTCCCTGAGGACTGAGATCCAGATGCCCATCTGGTGCAGTGGGGCACGTGGGCAGCCACCTGTGTCCACCGCACAGAGTACGGGACCTCTGGCAAGACGTGTGTCATTCTCTCCCATCCTTTTCATTCCCCCACTGCCTGGCGGTGCCTGGTGCCCAGTGTGAGAGCACAAGGCCTGACAATCCTAAAAAGTTTTTTAAAGATATTCTACTTTCAAAGGTCAGTAATAAAGGATAACTGTACATTCTATGAACATTTACTGCTGGCATTGCATGTATTTATTTTATTTACTTTTAAGTTATGTGAACACCATGTGTATGTGGTCCCCACAATGGCCTGAAAAGGGTGTTGTTCTTCTGGAGTGGGAATTACAGATTGTTTTGAGCCAACATATGAATACTGGGAAATGAATCTTGACCCTTATCAAGAGCAGTGAATATTTTAACTACTGAACCACCTCTCCAGCCCTCTTTTTCTCTTTGAAAGTAGAGAATGGAAGAACTCAGTCACTGAAGGGATGGATGAAGAATCAGACATAAGCAGTCCGAGTCTGCTTGTCCTGTGTAGCAGCTGCCTGTCCTAAGCTGCCTGTTCATCTGTTATGAATTTTTCCAGTCTTAAAGTAGCATGAGGATGAGGAATGGGAACAGAGTAATTAAAAATAACTATATTTTTTTATATTTTGTGAAGTAATATTGTTATATTATTAACAAAATACTATAATAGCACTGTAGATACAATTGATATCAGGTTTGTAAGAGAATTCTTATGGACATTTTGGTTCTTTATGGTATAATAGTGTTTACCTTATTTAATTTTTAGAAAGGTAAAAACTAGTATAGAAAGAGAGAATAAAACACACCAACAAAAGAGAACAATGAGATTAATGTTAGGGAGAAAGCCGGGATAAAGTCAACCACAGTTGGAAGATTGAGGTCATTGTCAGCTACAGGAAGTCCTGTTGACTGCTCTTACTATGGATTTGATGTTCACGGAATGTCCTGTTGCCACTGTGTTTTTCCTCCTAATTATTCTAATCAAAACAAAAGGCAATAGAAAACTCCAGTAGAGAGATAGTCTAACAAGTACCTGACTATCCCTCCAAACTATTCTAGTCATAAAACACAAAACACAGCCAAAATCAACATATTCAGGCATGATGGGCAAATCTAAGGATTTATCTGTCGTATCATCCCTGAAAAGAAAGCTTACATGAGGAGACAAAGAAAGAAATACCAATAGAATATGGATGCTAGTAAAATTTAATATTTTGTGATTAGTAATACTATTACTATTTGATTGTTTGTTTTTTCAAGACAAGATTTCCTTAGGTATTCCAAGCTGCCCTGGCATTCTGTAGACCAGACTGACCTTGAAGTCACAGAGATCCACCTCCTTCTGTTTCCTGAGTGCTAGGATTAAAGGTGTGTGCCATCCCTACCTGGCATAACATTATTTAATTTTATATAGTATGTTATTAGTTGTAACGAATAAGAAAATTAAAAAAAATTGTAATATTTTCACCTTTTCATTGAGAAGGGGTATTGTTTTACAACCCAGTATGTTCAAAAGTCATGATACTCCATTCTCAGCCTCCTGCATGCCCTCATTACAACCTGGCAGTGTTCCTTTTCTTTTCTTTTTTTTTTCAGGAAACCTAAAGATCTTTTAAAGTCAATGTTTATCGAAATATATGAATTATGCAAATCCACAATAGACAGAGTAGACAATTTTAGGAAAACTGATTCAGACTGTGGCTTATGAATGAATCTGTATGATGCAATAACAGCTTTAGTTCCATTAATTTACAGATCATCAGAGGGAATATACCCTTTCTTTCATGCATATTCTGAATTACAGAGGATCATGAAACTGTCAAGGTAGGAACAACTATTTGGTTCCCCTAAGTGTGGAAGGGTTGGAAAAGTCAACCTCAAGCAGCATTCACCAGCACCAGGATATTCTTATGCTGTGTTTTGAATACCGCGAGATGGTGAATGCCTCTGAGGGATGGAAACCTAACACATGGGCACTCAGCAGAAGCAAATGCTAATAACTACACAAGCTTCAGAAAAAGTTAGGCTGTAAGAATGACTCCCTCCTGGTGCTGGGTAAAGTATAGTCAATTACTTTTAAAATTGCTCCCCACTAATGCTGATGTCCTAAGGAGATCAAAACCATTACAGTTTTCGTTCATCTGCTGTTGTGTCCTCAGAAGTTGGGGGTAAGAGGCATTGGCTGGCTTGAAGGAAATCTGTGCAAATTAACAGGATCTTGGTAATGTGATAAATAAAAGCTTCCCCCGATGTAAGTCTCTGTGGTTCACTTCGGTTAATTTATAATAGATCCTAAGGGAGGAAACAAGTCAGTAAAATTGTCTTGACATGGAATTGAGAACTCTTTCTGCCATCGTGGCTAGAAAGATGGGAGCCTCTGTGGTTAAGAGTATTTGGTACCCAGCACTCTCCCAGTGGTTCACCACTATCTATGGCTGTAGGTTCAGGTGATCTGATGCCCATTCAGATCACCAAGAGCCCCAGACACACACATGGTGCACACAGCACATGTAAGGAAACACTCCTACACATAAATAAAATAAAAGTTAAAAGATATCTTCCATTTCTGATTCTCAGGTGCAGATACTTTGTAAATCATGCAAGAGTATATAAATATTTCATAGTTTGCTTTGACTGATTCTGCATGCAGCTCGGAAAGCAGAACATAGAAAAGAAGTAGGAAAAAATTAGCTGCCTTTTTATTTTTCTGTAGAAATCTTAACTAAAGCAGTAGGTCAGATCCCACAATGTCAAAGAGATGTGCTGTTTCCCTTCCTTGGGAAAAACCGCCACGCAGCTGGCTGGGCTGGCTGGGCTGGCTGGGCTGGCTGGGCTGGCTGCTCATAGGCACAAACCTGACAGCTGCCAGGAGAGGACTGGAAAACTGCTTGCTGACAAGACTTCCGGTGGCTCTGTTTATGATGAAGGCTCCTGAAGTATCAGCTTACTGACTCTTACTGAGCTTACTGAGGGCAGTCTATCTACTGCAGCTGGGGCTACTGCTGGCCCAGCATGGCTATGCAGCTCAGAGCACATCAGTAGTAAAAATCCCCAGGTTTTAATTACCACTGTACCTTTAAAGAGAAACGTGTCCATTATGAGATAAGAATATAGTTTGTATTCACCTTTTCTTCTGGAAAGGAAAACATAAAAATTTCCCATGTGATCCTACATATTTTTATATCAATGCTTTCTACAATTTTAATAGTAAAATGAATGCACATTAACTATAATCTGTTGGTTTGAATACTAATAATTTGGTGTATTACCCTTTTGAAAATTTCTCTAATGTACATCCAAAGGCATAATTTCAGTGTTAACATTTTATATATTTTATTAAATATTTTCAGAAATATAATTGATGGGATTATCACAGAATATATTTGTATAAAATCTGCCTTATTTCACTCAGATCCTATAAACTTGTGTTGTAGGGTGGACTATATGCTCACACTAGACTGAATTGAAGGGTACAAATTACTAAAATCTCATTTTATATGAGCAGGTATTTCACAGATATTTACTAATTATAATTTGGATTTAATTGTATACTTTGAAGCAGACATGATTTAGCTGGATTGGTGCTGATCATTGAGTTGAAAATATATCCATTTTACATTAGAACAATTCTCTTGTTGGCCATTTTTCTAGGCTTAGAGTTTAAGTTTTATTACAGAAGAGGTAGACAAAAATAATAAACAAAATCTAGCAAATTAGGTCTTCAGTGTAGCACACGACCCATGAGCAAAAGAGATTCCCTGAGTATTTAGTGTTCACTGTTTTTTTACTTGTTTGGTTTTACTGTAACATTTTTTTAGGTGATTCTTTCAGATTCAATGCATTGATCTAGTGATTATAGGTTTAAATAACTCCATTCCCACTGTCTTTGTGTACTCTGTTCATTATTTGTTTACCTAAAATACTCACATTGAACACATTTGATTGTTTCTTTTCAATTGACAGGTGAAATATCGACCATCTGCTTCTTATTGCACTGAAGAGAGGGAATCTTGATTTTGAAATGCAATATACCCATAAACTTACAAACTCTTATAGTTATGCATGAAGAAGGGGACATAAAAGTCTTCAAAGCAACTCCTTAGTTTACTTTGGTCATAGCTTAAATGTATACAGTTATAATTTTTAAAAACATACTATCATCTGTTTTAATATAGATATCATTTACCACCCCTGATTTTGTATCTGCAATATAGTATTTGCAAAACATATCATAATAATTTGTCTATTTACTACTGTAGGACCGCCTTTAAAGGAGATGTGCCTGTATTTGTTCTGAAACCCAGAAATTTACAAAATAGCTCATGATAAATATGTTAGATTACATTTGATTGTGCCTTTTTCTTTGAAAACAATCTGAAAAGATATGCACACATTCCTATTTCATATCAGAAAGTAATGTATGCAATTCACACGTTCTTCTGCTTGTAGACTCTTTTTTCAAACCATTTTAGCATTTTATCATCAGCTATATTCTCAACATAATTTCCATAAGTAAAAGTATTTTTTGTGTAATGTGTTGACCATCTCACAGTCCAAAATAAGGTCTAGTATGTTTTAAAACAAACAAGAGGTATCAAGCTGCAAGACATTGGGGGTTTAATAATAATCCCCCAATTCCCACCACACTCTGACTAGGAGTCAGAGTTTTTCCAAAAATTTAATTAAGGTTTTCTATTTTTTTCATAGCCCTACACAAAAAATTCCCATATATATATAAAACCATCTGTGTCTAAAGCCAACCATGTATAATTAACAAAGATTTTACAAGAACATATAAGATAAATTATATATAGAAATATATTAATCAATACAAAAAGATCTGTAATACTAGGACATTTCTTATAAATTTGAAAATTTTAGGCAATAGAATATAATATCACTTATATGATTGAATTAACCATCATATTGTAGCTTATTAGTATTTTAGGTGGATTTGTGCACTTAAATGCAGTGGCAGCATAGGTCAGAAGTAGTCAGAGCCCATAAAACTGGAGTTACAAGCTGTCATGTCCCTCCCAGTGTGAGTGCCTGGGACCCAGCTTATAACCTTTATAAGAGCAGTACCTTCTCTTAGCCCCAGTCTTTTTTTCAGCTCCTTATTGTGTAAGATAAAATTGCATTTAATAAAATGTGAAAGAAAAGAGTCTAAAATGAATGTTGAAACTCTTAAAAGCAACATTATGTTAAGAAGTAACATTAAAGAAACATTATCTTCCTATTTGAATTAGAAAAATTTCAGACTATATTTAAGTCCTTTGATTCATATATGAATTACTGCAAATTTTTCAAAGTGTCTATTTTCACCTAAAAAAGAAAAAAGTTGGTGTTTTGATACTTTTTTTTCCTTTCTGGTCCAGTGGTATGATCACAGGCAGTGTGCCACTGAGCTTATATAAAATGTGGCTGGGTTTGGTTTTGGTCTTGGTAAACAGTTTGAGATTTTTCATCAGTATGAAGTAATACATTCCTATTCCATTTTTGTAGCTAAATTCCCATGGAGGGCTGCTTGCTAATGGTTAAAAATTCCTGCAAAGGCACATACGACTGTCAGAACTTATAAAGACTCGTTCTAATTCACTAACTTTTGAGTATATCCTTTGTCTAAATAAAACTTGGATATTCTGAAATGTTCTCATTGTCTGAGTCAACCCTATATGTACTGCCCACCTTGCTGGCACCTTCTTTTGCAAAACTATTTCTGGTGGTGGATCTTTTTTAGGGAATTAGCTGATTAAATTATAGGCTCTTATTCTGAATCCCTTGACTACTGTCAAAACATATTTGTGTCAAGGTTTCAATCCCTGTCATCTAGTGAGGAGCCCTGATTAGTTCACTTGGAGGATTTTCTTTTTATAATGAGAGTGTTTCTTAGCGTCTTGACCTTTCAGATGGTGTACATCAAGATTAATACACCAGAACTTCATGTTTTAATGATTGCACAGCTGACATCACTTTCTATCTCCTATTTAGACTCTCAAAATGCTACCTTTTGTGACTTGCTTCCTTCTAATTAATTTTTTACAAGCAGATGGTAGAAAATAAATAATACAGTTGCCTACAGTATTATAATTGATACATCACAGCCCAGTGTATGCATGCATAATAGTCATTTATTAGAACATATATGAAAACTATATGTAAGCAATAAAGCATAATTTTAGCATACACATCAAGAACTCCCTATGTAAATCAATAAAGGAAGTGTTAGTGTTATCACTAATATACTTACTTTTGCATACTCCCATCCTCTTGTTCTTACAGCCATGGGCACCATAATTCTGTACCTTGTATCCTTTCTTTGTTCTTTGTTGCCCTTATCAAAGAATTGTTCCCCTAAATACTGTATTGTTTAATTTCTGCTTCATTGAAGCTACATGACAGCTGTTATAGTCTGTGCATTATGACATGTCATAGGTTTAAAATAAACACTGATATGGGTTAGAAAATGCTTGCTTCAATTTCTGCATCTATTAAAGAAGTTAAAGGAGAAAACAGTAAATTTCAGTGGAGGTCTGAAAAAAATGTAGATAAATTAGAATTGCAAACTACAACATTACACTGCTTGAGATTTGGATCTCTGGGTTTTCTTTAAACTTCCATTAAAAAATAGTCTGTCTAGAATAGTAGAGAAAAAGACATCCCTAAAACAATGAATTTTTCCCCCCAAATATTATCAGATGAAACCTAGGCAAGAAGAAGAAAACTGAAGACATTTATTAAACAAAAGACATCTACATCTTGGTAGAGCAACACGCATTTTGATGGTTTGTTATCTCTCATCTAGAGTTTTAAGTGTCATGAAGCTAGTAAACGTTGGAGGCTCTAAAACCAGTGTAAACATGCAGCTTAATAGACACTTGATTGGTTGCAATGATATAGAAACATTAAAGTCTGTCTCGAGAGGGAGGACTTATCATTTAGAACTGTCTTAGGAATTTCCATTAAAAGTCTATTTTCTTCTTCTCCTCCTCCTCCTCCCCCCCTCCTCCTCCTTCTCCTCCTCCTCCTCCTCCTCCTCCTCCTCCTCCTTCTTCTTCTTCTTCTTCTTCTTCTTCTTCTTCTTCTTCTTCTTCTTCTTCTTCTTCTTCTTCTTCTTCTTCTTCTTCCTCTCCTCCTCCTCCTCCTCCTCCTTCTTCTCCTCCTTTCTTCTTAATTCTCTTCTTCTAGCAGGCTTATAGTTGATCATTTTTCTCAGAAGTGAACTGTCAAATCTCAAAACAAGTAGGAGTGGTAATTGTTGAATATTTTAGTTTCCTGAGACTGTTATGATGCATGAGACATTATCAATTCAGTGAAAAAAATCCTAGAAATAAAATATGGTGAAAGAAATAACCATATGGAAATTTTCTGTTGATCTAGAATATTTAGTGTCTTCTAGGAGCTCTGTACACACCTAAGATTATACACAGGCCAGGTGTAGGGTGAAAATTATGTAAAGAGTAACCTGCTCAAGCTTCACTTTTAAATTTGAATAAAATATTTCCTATGCCGTATAGTTGTTGGCAATGTTTTCAATATGCCAATGCACAAAATATAGTCATAGCTTTTACAAAAGCAGTAAAAATCTATTTGGAAGATATGAAGAGGAGTGCTCACTGGATTATAATAGAGGGCTATAAGAATAAATGAAGTTAAGTTAGTAGGATTGAACCTTTAGCAGTGTTGCTGGTAGAGTGCTTTCCTAGTGAGTACAAAGCTCTATGATACCTCAAGCCCTGCAGAAATCAGGTGTGGTGTCTTACACGTATAATCCCCATGTTCAGGAGGTACAGTGGAAGGATCAATAATTCAGAGTCGTTCTCTAGGATATAGCCAGTTCAAGGCAACTTGAGAAACACAGATCTCCTGCCTCCCCTGCAGAAAGGAATACTGAAACTTTAGGGATAATTAATTGATAATTTAGTTTCTCTAGGGTTTAAGGCTCTGCTGTGGGATAGGAAAAGTAGAATAATTCTGGTTAATTAAGAAGAAAACAACAAATGTGTTATGTAATCAGGATAGAAATAAGGTATTTTTATTTTGTACTAATGTGGGGGTTTGTTTATCTCAAATTTTGCTATATAGCATTGATTTCATAAATGCATAAAATACCAAAAATATTCTGAACATTTCCTCATTTTTATAAAATCATTGTTCAGCACTTTGATGTCACTTATTAATTTAAAAGCATCACACAAAGGTTTTAAAGCTTCCACTGATGTTTCAAAAGCTGTATCAGTTTCCCTTGACCTCATTTGTAAATATAAAAAGGTGATTTTGTTGTTCAGTTAAGCAAAATCAGAAGGTACAAGAGCTGAGTTCATGTGAGGCCCTTGGTAGCTAAGACACAACGCCCTTCCCCGTGGTTTTGTTTCCTTTCAGGCATAACTATATGTTTTTCTTCAGAGGCAGTGCCTTCCTTTACCAAATCCCTAGGTCATTAAAGATTAAAAGAATATTTAAAAGATTCATGTCCTACAAATCTGGTCCCAGTGTGTGCTTCTGAACCCCACCATCCTCCTGCTACCCTGAGACTAAATTCTGAGGTGAGTAGCACTGTCTTCTATTGTGTGACCGAAGAGGAAAGTTAATTTGGAAGTAAGCCTTTCATTTTACTGGATATCAAAGTAAATCAGAACAATGTTCTGCTGTCTCATCAGGGCCACTCTCCTACTGTTGTCAGAATTATTGTTTGTTTATTTCCCCAAAGTTCTAATTATGACTTCACAATAGTACCAATCAGGGATAATAGCTATCCCCATGTTTGAAAGGAAAGATATTTGTTAATGCAAAGATTTCAAGACAATGCAAGCTAAACCATAGAGAAATAAGGAATGTGTTCCAGGCCACATAATATTTTTAAGGCCAAAGAAAGGAAAAACCAAGTGCATTTGTGTCTGGCTGAGTATGTGCTAAGCCTGGAAAATGTATCTGATGTCACAATGTATTTTCTGTTCTTCAAATTGAACATTTAAATCTCTAGACATAAATGTGGAAAAAATAGAAATAGCTTGCTTTAGCAAAAATAACAACATGTTTTCTAATTACAAGCCTCAAAATATGCTTATTTTTATATCACATTTTATCTAATAAAGTATAATTAAGCAGTTATTTATGTTAAATAATTTTAAATAGTTACTGCTTAAAACATTAGCACAAGCAGTCTCTCAGCATATGTTCTTCATAGAGAGCAGGGAGTATGTGCTGGTATTTGAACCATTAACATTCCATAACAAATTTTCTATACAGAACAAAATGGAATCTACTGTAGTCATAAGCAATGTAATTGTTCAGTTCCATCCTAGTAACATATGTATATAATACAAAAGAAAGCATATTTATGTTCCAGTAAAACTTATTTAAAGTTGTACTCTTACCCAGGGAGAGGCACCCTCTCAGAGAAGAAGGGTCCAGGCTGGGAGGAGGAACTCCTTAAGGGGCACAGGAGAGGGAGCAACATTTGGGATGTTAATTAATTAATTAGCAATACACATCAAGAAGATGAACTTTGAAATGTTTATCTCCTTAGGAGTGAAAAGATTTGAGCTGAGTTAATGATTTTGCCCAGGTAGACAAGGGAAGTGGGTTTCCAGCAGAGATACATATTCCCTTCTTGGTAGGACTTCAGAGAAATGTTGAGGCTCTCCAAGACCGGCTGGACATCGGGAGGAGTCTGAGACTGTAATTTGGTGCTGGTCCTGATGGAATATCAAGAATACTTTGCTTGAGATCAGTCAAGAGGATTTGAAAGACTTTGAGCCAAAGCCTACAATATGTCTCACCCTCAGCTTTGGGAGGGTTTGATGTACAAAGATCACAAAGAGGCATGGCAACATTTATCTTGAAAAGGTTATTACAGTTGGTCATTGCCATTCACCATGTTTCCAGTGCCAGCCACAGGTTGTAGGTCTGTACTGCTTAATCTTCAGCAAGAGAATGCTGCTTAGCTTAATTATTTTGTTTGGTTGTTGGGCTGAGTTTATTTGCTTGGGGTGTTAGGTTTTCTTTGGTTTGGTTTGATTGAGGCTTTGATATTTATTTGTTATTTCTTTTGTTCTTATACTTGATTTGTTGTTTTGCTAAGGCTGTACACTGCATATAATGACTGCCCCCTTTAAGCCCTATTTGAGTAAAATGAATATATTTTTATGAATAAAAACATGATCTCAAAAAGAAGAAAAGTATCCTGAGGGTCTGGTGTGTTCTGACCACCATAGGTTCCTGACCTTCCTGCTCTGACATGCTTGATTTTGGTACACATCATTCATCTCCTTTATTGGATAATCCTCTAAGGGAAAAAACTAAGTATAAAATACTTAGGCATGCATTTATTTGAAATTATAAATACTAGTATATGGAATACTGCTGTAGTAAAACACACAAGGTATGTAATATATTGTCTAAAACTCTCTTCAGAATATGCTATCATTATATTTTTATTGTCTGTCTTACTGTCTGTCTACCTAATGGTATCATTCTTTATTTTGAATGTATTTTTTAGAACTTCATACATAGTACTGTTTTGAATCATTTCTGCTTCTCCCTCTCCCCTCTACTTCAACTATTCCTGTGGCCTTCCCTACTTATTCTCAAATTCATGATTTCTTCATCTTCAATTATTGTTAATTATTATTGTTTTACACACACACACACACACACACACACACACACACACACACACACACAGCCTTTGGAATTCATTTAGATTTGCTTCTATGAACATGTATTTAGGGATGACCACTTGGGTTGGATAATCTATCAGTGAGCTTATCCTTGGAGAAAACTGATCATGCCTCTCTCAACAATCACTGTTCCTCTTCTAGAGGTTGGAATATCATATTTTACTGGTGGAATAACAAAACCAGTCTCTTTCTGATACTCTTACTGAAGTTTTTCATTCTTCATATTTGAGAAAAGCATGTATATTATATAGTTGCTACGATTGAAATACCCTAAAATATTTCCAGCTCTTTAATAATCTTGATGCAAACCAAATAATATTTATCACTGACTTGGTAGCCCTTTCTTAAACTCTAATAGTTATGGCTCCTCAAAAGTTCTCCTATGATAGAAGTCACATACAAAATAATGATTATTAATGATTTTATTTTTGCAAATTCTACATTATTTTACTCATTTATATACATTGCTGAGGCTTCTCATAGGACTTTGAAAATATTTGGTGGAAAATGTTTCCCAAAATATAAGCCTCATTTACTTCCTTATGAATGGATAACTATTTCATTAACTTGGACCCAATGGCTGATGTTTTGGCCTGAGGCTCTACATTTTTAATTATATGACCCTTCCAAAGTGAACCAGAAATATGATATGGTTATTTGGAGGACAACTTCTTGCTAACATCTAGCCCCAGAAAAGTGTTTAAAATCTTGAATTTTTTTTCTCATTCTACATTTCTGACAAATAAACATAGAGATATAAATAAAAACAAACTATTTGATTTGTGTGTAAATGGTAGATCCTTGCATTTATCAATGGGTAAATAATAAATGTTAACAGTTATTTGAAATATCTTTCCATATTTTTAGCAATTTTAGTATATTTAGTATTGTTAACTCACTTCTACATAAAGTTTAAAATTCAAGAAAGTAATTTAAAATGTATTGAATACTTCTAATAACAATATCAGTGAATATTAATAGATAAATATGTAGCTACATACATATACATACATATCTAATGATATAGTGACCAATGATAGAATAGATAGATAGATGATAGATAGATAGATAGATAGATAGATAGATAGATAGATAGATAGATAGACAGACCAGCATACAGACAGATAGGCAATGATGTATGGGAATTATGGTGATTTGAATGAGAATAGCCCCTATTGTATCATAAAGTTGAGTGTTTGTTCAATGTGTTGGAAACAGTTTATCACATGAAGCCCATATGGGTCTGATATTAGTTTTATTCTCTGTCCCCATCTTACAATACAGAAAATTTCCATGCTTCCTTCTTTAGTAGAAATTGACTAATCCTCCAAAACTGTAAGCAAGCCTTCAATGAAGTGTTTTCTTTTATAAGTTGCCTTGCCATGGTGTCTTTTCATAGCAATAGAGCAGTAACTGACAGTAATAGCTAGATAAATGGGTGTGTGTGTGTTTGTGAGTGTGTGTGTGTGTGTGTGTGTGTGTGTGTGTGTGTGTGAGTGTGTGTGTGTGACAGAGAGAGAAATACAAAGATATAGAGACAGAGAGAGAGGCCTTGAATCATGCTTGATATATGTAAAACTCTGCAATAAAAGATGAAAAGACATTGTTTATAAAGTAAATACATGGAAGAACTATCTCATTTGAACATCAAAAAATATCTTTGAGATAATTTAATTATTAGTACCTATGATTTTGATTAAAATGGATTCAAGATGAAAGGAGCTTGGTCAACTTTGATACAGTAAATTCAACAACAGGTTTGAACGAGATTTCTATATTTCTGGCTATGAATTTAGTGATCTTTTTTTGCTTACACATTCAGTCATCTGAGTAAAGAAACAGTGTCTGATTCAAAGAAATAAAATATTTTCAATATATTTTAGATATTTATTCTAAAGTAAGAAAAATATAAAATCTTGTAATCTCAAAATTAATGTGGCTGGTTAGATTTTTGGTTTTTTTTTAGTTAACATACTATTCTACTTCATATACACTAAGCAATGAATGTAAAATCCTTTTAATTAACTTACTAATACTTATTTAGGATGTTGTAGGTACTTCTAATTTTTACACAGTTTGTAGACAAAGACAATGAAATTTGGTGCAGCTAAGTCACTAACTACCCAGTGAATAGAGAGCAGCTTGGATTTCTATACTAATTTTCAAAATATCTGTCTTCAGATATTGTTTTCTCTCAGCCTATGTCAGTCATATCTTTATACAAAGGTTAAGCTGATGAAACATGTAATGCCTAGAGTGTGAATTACATACAAAAATATATGTAATTTGTTGATATTTGTCTCTCTGAGTTACTCCACTGTCATCTCTTAACCTCTAAAATGCTTATTCAAGGCTATATCAAGTTTTCTGACTAAGACAGCCTTTTGAATATTGTGGTAGTTAAGGCTTTAAACATTAATATGTGCCCTCTAGGGAGGTTGCTTCAGAGATAAGTACTTGGTGCAATTGCATAAGAATCTGATTTAGAATCTTCAGAACTCATGTAAAAGCCAGAACAGCAGTATGAGTGTATGGAATCCTCAAGCATTGGGAAGAAGGAAATCAGAGAGGTCATGAGAAGCTAAAGGGCCAGTTATCCTGTTATACACTAAAGCCAACAGTGGGAAGGTGAGGACTGAAAGCTGAGATTGCCTTCTGACCTCCATATGCATACCATGGCATGGACCTATCAGCCCTCAAACACAGGAGTGTGTATACACACACATGCACACACACTGATATAGGTTTTGTGAATATTAACTTTGAATTACAAAGTCGAGGAAACTTTTTGAATGTTTTAACTTCAACGATAATATATATGAAAATTACTTTTCATCACCTGTTAGGATAATCATATGATTTAATGCATAAACATCTCCCAAAAGAGACCCCCCCCCCCAAGACAGGACATCATAGCTGTCTTTAATGTTCACTCAGCACCCTGACTACACATAGTTCAGAATTATACCTGTGATGTTGCCAGTTATCACAGGGCTGTTTTTAAATGTACCCCTGCTTACTGATTGCTTCCCAATCAGGGATTTATAAGCATTCTTTTAACTTTTAATCTTTTTTGACATTTTTTGACCCTGCCTTTGTTTGTGTTTTCTCACTATAAATCATCTCTATCTAAAGAAGCCACTCATCAGTCAAGGGCTCATTGCATTTTTACTCCCCTAAGGCTCCTCCTATTTCCTAGGATTAGAGCTAGTATCGCCTGAGACCATGTAGATAGTTCAATAAACTGCTTAAAAAAACAAGCCTGCCCTTCTCTTACAAGCCGATCTCTGGCCTTCATTTCTGCACAGTTGTTATCCCAATCAATACTGGTATCTGAGTAATTAAAGGCTTCCAGGCTGAGTTCTGGCTTTCTTGCAGACTCTCCTTATCTACAAAAACACTGCCTTATAGATTCACTTCAATTGTCCTTGACTTGTACAGCAGCAGTTCAGAATCCCATGACTATGTTTAATTCCAAATCAACCTCTTTATCAAATCCACTATTTAAATGATCCCTTTGCTCCCACAATTACTGCCGTAGCCCACCTTAGTAATATGTGTGAGTGTCATTAGGTATTGTACATGCATATGGAGGCCATATCAGAAGTTTTCCTCAGTTACTCTCTACCTTATTTTCTGACACAGGTTCTCTCACTTCCCCTAAGGCTACATCCTTTGATTTAAGCTTTTTTTTTTTTTAATTAGTGCTTTGAGAATTTTATGCAGTACGTTTTGATGATATTTACTCTTTTCAAAACTACCTCCAGATCTACCTCTCACTTGCTACCCACCTAACTTTGTGTCTTTTCTATTTTATTAGCTCATTATGTACAATTTGCGATGCCTACATATTTTTGGATGTGTGTCCTTTCATTGGAATATTGCCAAATTGATAACACCACATCAAGCAGGAGTAGAACTTCATGTCCTTCTTCCCGCTTCATACTGGGATTTGCTCCAGATTGAGGTTGCAAGATCTTGTGTGTGCTGTCACAGCTGCCGTCAGTTCATATGTGCAGCTGCCCTTCTGTGTCTAGAAGATACTGTTCCCTTGTAGTCAACCACAGCTTCTGCGTCTTGACACTTATTCTGCTCCCTCTTCTATAAGGATCCATTAGCCTTGGATGGAGGGGATGTGACTTAGATGTCTCATTAAGTGGTGAGTATTTTGAAGTCTCTTATCTTCACCTTGACCAGTTATAGTTATCTATATTAACAATCACCTACTGCATATAGAAATCTCTATAAGGTGATCTGAGAGATGTATTAATAAATGTATCAAACAGTATGTCATTGGGAGTTGGCTTAAATTTCAATGATCCCCAAGTCAATCCAAATTATAGCAGGAACTAAAAGAAAATGGAAAATTCAGGTACAACAGTTCTCCAAGGAAGGTGGAAAGATTGCAGCTACAAAGAAAGAAAACAAATTGAGAAACCACTTTATTAAATATTATAGTCATTATAGGAAATGATAAATAAAAGACAAAGTGCTGTTTTAAATTATTGGAAAATTACAGTAAACATTAATTAAAAAAAAAACCTTTTACTTGAACATTGTGGTCACAAATACAGATTCTTGAGCTTAATGAATGACCTTCACAAAGTCATAAAATGAGCTAAACTAGTCAGCACATTGACCCAGGTAGCCTATAATCGAACACTGAAAATCCTTGGATCACATAAATTGCTGAGGCTTTATTGTTTTGCATCCACGAAGGAGTTAAAGCAATTTGCTTTGGATGAGTGTAAATTTTCCACTTCCAACTTCAACAATCTGAAAACTGCCTGGTAATTATATGTAGTACGAAAGGCGAAAGAAAAAAAAAAGAGAGAGAGAGGAAAATCAATAAAAGATTATATAATTGTATTTCTTATCTTCCAGTGCTGAAGCTATCCATAGAAAATCTAGTCATCAGAACAGAGCCAACCTTGACAAGGTTAGCTCAGATTAGCCACCTAGAGCAGTTTGTGATTGTTTTTAAAAGCATGATGACCATCATCATCATCATTACAATGTTGTAGCAGTTTAATTTGGTTGTCAAGGGAAACAGGAAACAATAATTTAGGGTAAAAGATAGAGAACAGAAGCCTTAAGTAAGGAATGTATTGAAGATGGGAATTTGATCTGAGAATTAGATTCTGATGAGAGCTGCTTATGCAGCCGTGGAGCCGTAGAGTGACAGGGGAACAGAGCAGGCAATTAGAACAACAGACATCAGCCCTAATCCTTGCAATCCCAAACCCACAGTCACATCCATTTAAATTAATTTTTACCTATCCTGCCCATTTACAGCTTCACTAGATTGGAAATTTATTGTTTATTGTCCACAGGATGCATTTTCTTAGAGGAGCAAATGGCATCGAGAGCCATCATGTGTCATGCTTCTCCTTTTTTACTTAAATTAATGAAATGAGCTACATTTTTGTGTGAGCTGATTGATCCTCAGAAGTCAAACATTGTTATGGTTGTCCCTGAGAAGGTCAAAGGAAAGCATATCAAAGCCACAGTTTTTGTCAGGGAGTTAGGTGGGACACAGGCTTGTTCTGTTCCATATTATTAGGGAGAAATCAGTCACCCTTGCATTCCTGAAACTGAAATATTTCAGGAAGAATTTTAAACAACTTCGGACATAGTTATTTGTAGATGTCTGTTCAGTAGAGATAGCAATATTCATTACCAGGCACACTGAAAACCCATTTTAAGGGGTACTTTGCTACACAAAGATTAATTTAAACATTTTTTACTTCTTCATAATACTAATGTAAATAATTGGTGCATCTTATATTGCCATTATTATTTTGATAGCCCAGTTTTAATATAGATGGAACTGCTCAGCAGAACCGGTCAGAAACATGGGAATGGAAATGGAAAATAGTTTGGGAGAACTATTCTCCATTGAAATGCCAGTTATTTTTCTGATATAATGTAACAGCTCAAGATATTTTATTATGATAACAACAATAAATCCATAATTTTGTCTATAAGTTTCAAAAATTATCAGAAGTTTTATTTGTAGTGAAGATATGGCAAATTCTGAAAACTTATCCCAATTAATAGTATTTTTATTCTCAGTTATTAAAATAATATTATTTCCTCTTATGCTTACCTTCTAGGGCTTAAGTGTATATAAATCTGGGCTGAATACTGTGATTTTATACAGCTGTCATTTTGATTAGTTCTAGTAGTGAAAAATATAATATAAGCAATATATAAATTAGGAGTAAAAGGATGGTATCTACAGATACAGAAAAATAAGCTAAAAATGGGCTTACTATACTGAAAGAATACTCAGGAAGGCAAGATATATGTATTTTTATAGGGTGAAATTGGGAGTATCTGAATCCTCAGTTCACAGGTGTGATATCTAATGTTGAACAGTATATGAATATTATTTACAGACATGAAGCATGATGGTTTAAACTAGCAATCATGGAAGAACTGGAGGATTTACTTTTAAGAGCACAGAATATTTAAAAGTAAGTGAGAGGGGGTTCATCTCATTAATTATTCATGCATTACCCATTTTTAGATGATCTATAACTATGCTAGATCCAAGTTATCTTTTTTTTGGTAAAAGTTGGTATATTCTGGCAAAAATGCTGCTAAAGACATTGTGTTTTTCACTATTTACAATTTTATTACAATGATGCACAACTCACAAGACCATTTTAGGTCTTCATCACTTCCTACACAACAAATTCAAGCTTTTAAATGTCCCAGTTTCTGCCTCAAAATAACTGAAATCACTTAGACATGCAAAATCAAATTCCAGAGCTCTTATTAGAATTCTGGACTGTGTGGAGTTTCTGTCAGGAAGGCATCCTTCCTTCCTTGGGCCTATGCTGCCTTCATGTAATCAGATTTGCACTATCTGACTCTAGTTTCCAAATGGAGGCTCAATAGAAGATAACTAACAACCTATGCAGTGGTATTACTTGAACATGAAAGGTCCTCCATAGGGCCCTGTTTTGTATGCCTGTTACCCTGCTAGATGGATCCTACCTGGAGAAAACCCAATACTGGTGTTGTTCCTTGTCTCTGATCCCTTTGGGTTCTCTTCTTCCTAGTCTACCATGGTGTGAACAAACTCAGACACATGTCCAGAGCACTTACTCTGAGACTCTGAGTTGTTATATCTGTTCTGTTTGTTGTTTTGTTTGTGTTGTTGCTGCAGTTGTTGTTATTTTTACAACCAGTATAGAGCAAGCTTCCTGAAACTGTGAGTTAAGTATTTCCTCTCAGAAATTATTCTGTCAGATATTGTGGTCACAGGAATTCTAAATCAATTGGTGTCAATATCTAGAGAGAAACTGCCAGAAAGAGCATAGGTGACCCATGTGATGTCCCTGGTTCTCATTTGAGCATCACCCTCCAACATTACCATGAGCCTTTAGGAAGTATTGAATAGCATCACATACATCCTACATACACAGTAATCTTGTGGTACCCCAGAGTCCTGATGAGTGGAAAAACAATATGCAGTAAATGTATTTGAGCAGATGAGTGGTTTGGCATTACTAACAATAATTCAAATAATTCTTGTAACTCATTAGATTTTTGCCATTATATTTTGATAGCCTAGATTCTGTCTTAATGCCAAGATTTTTTTTAATTTCACTCATTTATTATATGTGTGTTGGTGTTTAGCCCACATACATATCTGTGAACCACATGCATGAGTTAGAGATGTTTGTACAATGTGGGTATTGAGAATCATATCCAGATACTCTGGGAGAGCAGCTTGTGATCTTAACATCTACTTTTCAATGCACAAAGATCTGCTTATCAGAAAGTTCTTATACATGATAACTATAGTAATTCACAGATATGTATTTCTTATTAGAAAGATTGCAATTCTTATAACTAGTATAAAGAAGGTATAGTTCTGCTGACAAAAATTAGATAATTCCTAGTAGATAAGGGAATAAAAATGCTAATTCTGTTATTTAATTAATCTTGTATTGTGTTAAAATTATACATGATTATAAATTATGAAAATATCATACACTATCACTTTATGAATAGATAATATTCATAATAAAATAGTTGAGTAAGTATAAAGATGCCTAATCTCAATAGATCTTCAAACAGCATTTGAAAAAAAACTACGTAAAGATTTCTTAACTAAGAGCCTAAGAATTATGTGTGGCATTTAATTCTATTCATTAAGTTTTATTCATGAAATTCATCATAATTTAATTTTTTGTCTTCATATGTAGATCCTCAACATTTTATTAAGGAAATTAAAATATACTAAAAGTCATTACATGTGGATTTGTTCTTCAAATCATTTTCTAGGCTGTTCTTTCTGACAAAACAGTGAGATAGGTCAGATATATGAAGGATTGTTTTAAATGCTCCAGTTTGTTACTTTATATATACAGGTCTCTGTCTCTCTGTCTCTCTGTCTCTCTTTCTGTCTCTCTCTCTCTTTCTTTGTGTGTATGTGTGTGTCTGTGTCTTGCATACATACTCTCATTATGTCTCTATCTCTCTTTCTCACTCTCTCTTTGTCTCTGTCTTTCTCATTCTCTATGTCTCTCTGTTTCTGTTGTTTCTGTCTCTTTGTCTCTGTCTCTCTGCCTCTCATTTCTGTATCTCTGTCTGTCTGTCTCTCTCTAGCTTCTGTCTCTCTCTGTTTCTGTATTTCTCTGTTCCTCTCTGTGTGTGTATATATAAGTACATACATAAATTTTATGTTCTACTTGGAGTATCTGCTCATATACAATATTATTTATATCTTGCATTCAACAGAATGATTTCACTCATAATCAAACAGTTAAAGGCTTACTGGGAATGGGGGTAACAGCATTTAGTGACAGCACTTTGCTTGCTCTCATTTTGCCTGGTATAAATCATGGCCTTATACAACATCAACTTGTGAGAATTATTCATTGTAAGTCATGAGATGGTAACAAAGATCCTCTACATGAAAACAAAGATCATAATCTTACATTCTAATAGAACTTTTTTAGAAACAAAAATTATCATACTTGTTGACTAATGTATCCATAAAGCTAAAGTATGCAATTCACATTAAATTAGTGATGTCTAAAGCACAGATCCTTGACCTGTTTATTGTACTCTGGATACAGGTGTAAATTATATCCAGTATTTTAATAATCTGTTCTTTGGGGGATGTTTTTCTATTTTAGGCACATTTTGAAGATGTAAGATGAGAGA
>NW_022196913.1:12635008-12644412 GCF_008632895.1 Mastomys coucha | reverse complement strand
AATGAGAGAGAGAGAGAGAGAGAGAGAATGCTTGAGTCTGATGTTGGGAACAATTATATTGAGTGAAAACTTTATCAAGTGCTGTGTCCACTGAATAGCTACAGCCATCTGCTTCACCCCAAATCACCTAGGGCTGAGGAGCAGCCAGCGTCCTGATGAGGGAACAAAAAAGCTCCAGTACTTATCTGAACACCTCTTGATGCTGTGTTGAAGAGAGGTTACGACCAAAGGCCTGTCCAAAGGCCTGCTAGGATCCTATAGATGAAACCAACAGTCCTGGGCTTTTGTTCCTGTCAGGGTGGAGATTGGCAGGGCTACTGATGGACGGCCACTTTGACAGCTCTGTAAAGCTGTGGTCAATTGTTTCAAACACTGAGATGTGAAATGCCTTGCTTACCTTGTCAGCACACACCTTGTAAAAAATGAACTATTTATACACTGGGTTCCCTGTAATTCCTTGCCTGCTGAACTTTACTGACCTCTTTTCTGCATCCTCATTTGAGTGACATATAAGGAATTGTGATGCTAGCACACCTGTTGACTTCAGTCATGGGTCTCATATCCCTGTTGACCCCAGCTCTTGACTCTTATTTTGTATTTCTGCTCTTTTCCCTAAGAATCCTAGCATGAACATAAGAAGAAACTGCTGGTAAGGTGCAATGGTGACCTGTGGCTACAGTTTCTATTTCTGTATCCTTACTTGTACTTCATTCCTCTCAGTGTTATATCTCCTTTCATAAAACATAAATAAAAATGATCAAATAAATAAATATGCAGACACCCTTAATTTATGAGATCTTTTTATCACCATCGTTGCTTCAAAATTGAAGAAAACATTGGAATATTATCATTGGCTTATGAATGCCAATGAATGATTCTTACTTAAACAAAAATATATTTCAAATGAAACCCATAAGTATACCTCTTCATGGAGCAAAGACAAAGATAAAATTGTTTGTATATGCCAATAATCAATTGCATATAAAACATTCATCCTTCCATATTCTCACATTGAAAACTTAGCAGATACTATGGTGGATATTTCTGGTGGAAAATATACATTCCAATCATGTAAGCAGATTTATCATATTTTCCTTTTATTTACTTAATTTTAGCTTAATTTAAATGTATAGGAGTCACCTACATTTCATGTTCCAACATTAGTCACAAGTCATTTTATATTACTTTTCGTCTATCTCCTGTATTAACACCAAAATAAATATTTTCACTTTAGAAAAATAGATTATATATAGCTGGGAAGATGGGTCAGTTGTTAAGATCACATAGTGCTCATAAAGCACCCAGGTGGGGTAGCACATACCTCTCTGTAACAACAATGTCCCTATCTGTATACAGTGGGCAATGCACACACATGAACACTATTTTTTTAATATAAGAAAAATGTATTTAAAGTTTAAAATACTTTTATGTTAAAATCAGGCTGTGTGTGATACCAATAGATGACTCAAAAAATATATGTATATTTGCACATATGCATATATTCAAACACATGCCATATTCATGTTTGTATGCATGTGTTTCTGAACAACGCATGAGTTATTTTGATAACTTGCTGTAGAATTGAGATTTTTGGTAGTGATTGGCATATTTAGAAAATAATTTACAATATAAATGGACTCAATTCCCTAATAAAAAGACATAAACTCTCAGACTGGGTACGGAAACAGGACCCAACATTTTGTTGCATACAGGAAACCCACCTCAGTGAAAAAGACAGGTACTACCTTAGGATAAATGTCTGGAAAACAATTTTCCAAGCAAATGGTCCCAAGAAGCAAGCTAGAGTAGCCATTCTAATATCAAATAAAATCAACTTTCAACCTAAAGTGATCAAAAAAGATAAGGAGGGACACTTCATAATTATAAAAGGTAAGACCTACCAAGATGAACTCTCAATTCTGACCTCTACCCTCCAAATGCAAGGGCATCTGCATTCATAAAAGAAACTTTACTAAAGCTCAATACATTGCACCATACACAATAATAGTAGGAGACTTCAACATGCCACTCTCTGCAATGGACAGATCATAAAACCAGAAACTAAACAAAGACACAGTGAGGCTAACAGAAGTTATGAAACAAATGGATCTAACAGATATCTATAGAACTTTTTATCCTAAAACAAAAGGATATACCTTCTTCTCAGCACCTCATGGTACCTTCTCTAAAACTGACCATATAATCAATCACAAAACAGGTCACAACAGATACAAGAAGATTGAAATAAATCCTTGCATCCTATCAGATCACCATAGAATTAGGCTGGTCCTCAATAACAACATAAATAATAGAATGCCCACATATATGTAGAAGCTTAAGAACATTCTACTTAATGATAACTTGGTCAAGGAAGAAATAAAGAAAGAAATTAAAGGCTTTTTAGAGTTATATGAAAATGAAGCCACAACATACCCAAACTTATGGGACACAATGAAAGCAGTCCTAGGAGGAAAACTTATAGCTCTGAGTGCCTCCAAAAAGAAACTGTAGAGAGGATACACCAGTAATTTGGCAGCACACCTGAAAGTTTAGAACACAAAGAAGCAAACAGCAGGAAATAATCAAACTCAGGGCTGAAATCAACCAAATGGAAAGAAAAAAAAACTATAAAAAGAATCAAACAAACCAGGAGCTGGTTCTTGGAGAAAATCAACAAAATAGATAAACCCTTAGCCAGACTAACTAGATGGCACAGAGACAGTATTCTAATTAACAAAATCAGAAAGGAAAGGGAGATATAACAACAGACACTGAGGAAATCCAAAAAATCATGAGATCCTACTACAAAAGCCTATACTCAACAAAACTGGAAAGTCTGGATGAAATGGATAATTTTCTTGACAGATACCAGGTACCAAAGTTAAATCAAGATCAGATAAATGATCTAAACAGTCTCATATCCCCTAAATAAACAGAAACAGTCATTAATAATCTCTCAACCAAAAAAAGCTCAGAACCAGATGAGTTTTATCAGACCTTCAAAGAAGACCTAATACCAATACTTCTCAAACTATTTCACAAAATAGAAACAGAAGGTACTCTACCTAATTCATTATATGAAGCCACAATTACTCTGATACCTAAAGCACACAAAGACCCAACAAAGAAAGAAAACTTCAAACCCATTTCCCGTATGAATATCGATGCAAAAATACCCAATAAAATTCTTGCAAACTGAATCGAAGAACACATCAAAACGATCATCAATCATGATAAAGTAGGCTTCTTCCCAGGATGGAGGGATGGTTCAATATATTGAAATCCATCCATGTAATTCACTATATAAATAAATTCAAAGAGAAAAACCATATGATCATTTCATTAGATGCTGAAAAAGCATTTGACAAAATCCAACATCCCTTCATGATAATAGTCTTGGAAAGATCAGGAATTCAAGGCTCATATTTGAACATAGTAAAAGCAATATACAGCAAGCCAGTAGCCAACATCAAACTAAATGGAGAGAAACTTGAAGCAATCCCACTAAAATCAGGGACTAGACAAGGCTGCCCACTCTCTCCCTACCTATTCAATATTGTACTTGAAGTCCTAGCCATAGCAATTAGACAACAAAAGGAGATCAAAGGGATACGAATTGGAAAGAAAGAAGTCAAATTATCACTATTTCCTGATGATATTATTGTATACTTAAGTGACACCAAAAATTCCACCAGAGAGCTCCTAAACCTGATAAACAACTTCAGCAAAGTAGCTGGATATAAAATTAACACAAGCAAATCAGTGATCTTCCTCTACACAAAGGATAAACAGGCTGAGATAGAAATTAGGAAAACAGCAGCCTTCACAATAGTCACAAATAATATAAAATACCTTGGTGAGACTCTAACTAAGTAAAAGATCTGTATGACAAGAACTTCAAGTCTCTGAAGAAGGAAATCGAAGAAGATCTCAGAAGATGGAAAGATCTCCCATGCTCCTGGGTTGGCAGGATTAATATAGTAAAAATGGCTATCTTGCTGAAAGCAATCTACAGTTTCAATGCAATCACCATCAAAATTCCAACTCAATTTTTCACAGTCTTGAAAAGAACAATTTGCAATTCATCTGGAATAACAAAATACCTAGGATAGGGAAAACTATTCTCAACAATAAAAGAATCTCTGCTGGAATAACCATCCCTGACCTTAAGATTTACTATAGAGCATTTGTGGTAAAAACTGAATGGTATTGGTACATTGACAGGCAGGTGGATCAATGGAATAGAATTGAAGACCCAGAAATGAACCCACACAACTATGGTCACTTGATCTTTGTCAAAGGAGCTAAAACTATCCAGTGGGAAAAGGACAGCATTTTCAACAAATGGTGCTGGCTCAACTGATGGTTAGCATGTAGAAGAATACAAATCGATCTATTCCTATCTCCTTGTGCAAAGCTCAAGTCCAAGTTGATTAAGGATCTCCACATAAAACCAGATACATTGAAACTAAAAGAAAAGAAATTGGGGAAGAGCCTCAAGCACATGGGCACAGGGGAAAATTTACTGAACAGAACACCAATAGCTTATGCTCTAAGATCAAGAATTGACAAATAGGACCTCATAAAATTACAAAGCTTCTGTAAGGCAAAGGACACTGTTAATAGAACAAAATGGCAACCAACAGATTGGGAGAAGATCTTTACCAATCCTATATCTGATACAGGGCTAATATCCAATATATACAAAGAACTCAAGAAGTTAGACTCCAGAGAACCAAATAACCCTATTTAAAATGGGGTAAAGAGCCAAAACAAAGAATTCTCAGCTGACGGAATACTTAATGGCTGAGAAGCGTCTAAGGAAATGTTCAACATTCTTAGTCATCAGGGAAATGCAAATCAAAAGAACCCTGAGATTCCACCTTATACCAGTCAGAATGGCTAGGTTAAAAAACTCAGGTGACAGCAGATGCTGGCAAGGATGTGGAGAAAGAAGAACACTCCTTCATTGCTGGTGGGATTGCAAGCTGGTACAACCACTTAATTCATTCCCTAGTATATCTCTCAACCATACTGCCTGTTTTAGATTGCAGGAAAGCTGTAAAGGAACATTGTAATCAAAGTAGGTGGAAGTAAAACTTGCCTTTCTCACTTGAAGGTTTTGTTAGTCTAAGTGATCACTTCAACCCATCTCATCCTTAGAGCAGCCCAGATGTGACATGACATTTCCATGTTAATGCCATGAGAAATAACTCATTATTTCTAATTGGCTTGTCGTTTGCAATGATGGCAAAGTGATTTGTCTACCTATGTGATGTCTTAAAGTTTTGCATATGCAATGCTATCATGGTAGAGAACTGAATGGTTTTATGTAATTTATATACTAGCTAGCTAAACCTCAACCTTGTTTATGTACTTAAATTGTGGATTTTACTATGTAATTTTGTTAATGAAACCCATAAAACATTTTTGTTTATTGAAATTATCAAGTGTTTTATTTAGTCACACACCATCCTTCATGTCATTTAAATTCACATTAACAGCATAAAAACAAAACAAAACAAAACAACCCCCCCAAAAAATTGACCTCCCACCTATCCCTAGTCATTGGGGCTAGAGATATGGCTTAATATGTAAGAGCCTTTGCTTTCTGAGGATGAGTACCTAAGTTCAAATCCATAACACTTTTATAAAAATCTATGGGTGCCCATGCATCTATTCATAACCCTAATATTGTGTGATCAAAGGTAGGAGAAGTACTGGGGTTAATGCCTGATAGCTTGACTCTAGGTTAAATGAGAGACTCAGTCTCAATTATTAAGGTGGAAAGTAACTGAGCAGGACACACAGTGTCTTCCTCTACTTTTAGATATGCTCTGAATAGCATATATATATATATATTCATTTGTGTGTACACATAGAGAAACACACAGAATTTAGGGATTGTGATTGGTTTTGAATTTTAACATAAAGTTTAGTAGACATACTTAAAATATTCAACATGATATTATAGAACATATAGATTTTAAAATGGTAGAGTTGGTATAAATAAACACACCTTACATAATTACCCATTCTTGTTATTGAAGCAAGAACAACTAAAACCTGTTCATTTAGCATGAAAATCAACTAGACTATAATTCTGTTTCATAGGGTTCTGATAGTATGGATTGTAATTTTTATACTTACTCACCTATATCTCTGCTAGTTTGCACCATCTGGTGTATACTTCCTCATTCCTGCTCCTTACCATGAATTATAAGAATAGACTTTCTATCTGACTGCTCTGCTCATTTTAACACATAGTATATTTGGTTTAGGCTTTTAGAATTATGAAGCTTTTGTAATTTTCCAAAAAGAAGCATTTTCAAATATAATGTCTTATCTTAGGTATATGATGAAACAGAGTTGAGAGAATTGTTTGATGAGTTTTTGAACAATGGCAATGATAAAGACAATTTTATAAAACAAGACCTATTAATGAACATATAAGAATTCTGATTACTGAAATTAGGCTGAAAAAGTTCCTTTAACCTTGAGGCCATCTCACCAGGCTTTAAAATTTATGTTAAGAGCTTCAGAAATTAGAATACTATTGATCAGAGGAAACACTGTGAATATCTGCTTAATTCATAAGGACACTCTTCTATCTCATAGTGAGGGGAGCTTCAAGAATCCATCTGGTCTCCTAAACTAGTGGACATACCAAACACCATGGCCTACCTTTAAAATGATTATCTATATGAATTTATAGATATCTGAGACATGTGACAAACATTTTAACTCTTAACTCTCCAAATAAAGTCAGCTCAGATTGAGTCAGTTCTTAGCAGTTGGAAATCTGGTGTTCACATATTTAAACATGCTGAGTATAGCCTCTCCTAACACTATGGCACATTTCACTTCCTGCAGTTGGAAATACAATACTAGAGAGGTTAGACATCATTAGTCCTTAGAATTGTGTTGGAAATTTAATGAGCAAAGAAACAACAAAGTGCCTCACATATTTAATACCACTGTTTGTTGTTTTCCTTTTACTAACTCTAACTATTGTAAATCATATTTTAATTATCAATGATATATTTATTGTTTTTACTCAGCTGTATCTTAAATACAGCTCTGTAAGTTCAGTTGTCTTTAGAGACTCTTTATTATCCATGCTTATTAAATAAGAACATATATTTATATGCTCCCAGAGTGCTGTGTAAATCTCTGTGTGTTGGACATATAAGTAAATCAATTATTGCATGAATATAAAGGAATTCTCTGATTCATGAATTGCTCTGTAGATAGCTATGTTAAAATATATCCACACCTGTAAGTTTATATCAGTATAAAGAGGAAGACTACTCAATAGGTTTTTGTTTTTAATTTATACCATATAACTTGACACAAATTTGATCTAGAGTTTCCTAGACTTATTTCTCTGGGATTTCTGTTATTCATTCATGGTTTCTTAAGTTTGTGAGTTTTTTGATGTACTACGACTTAAATCCAGGACCCCATACATGCTAGACTAACCCTCTGCCTTTGAACTGCTTCCAAAGCTCAAGCTTATGTTGTTAAAAGAATACAGAGAATTAACAGTGTGTTGAGAGTACACAACATATCAGGATTGGATTCCAACATTTCCTAAGTCACAGTCCTGACCTCATTGTGTTCCTACTCAAGGGAAGAAGGAATGGACACACACACTAATGTGAGATTATGTACTGGCATATACAGCACTCAAGCCCTCAAACATAAATGCACACTCACACACACTCACATGCAAAACAAGCATGTTTAATGTATTTATCACTGAAAAGAAAATCAGCCAATATATTCTAATCATGATTCCTCTTTTCTAACTATTCCCAGCTCCTCTCCTACCTTCCTGCCCTTTTCCTCTTACTCTTAAAACAAAACAAAACAAAAACAAACAAACAAAAACAAACAAACAAAAACCAGGCAAGCAAATGAAAGAACATATGTCCCCAATGAACCACAATACAAAGAAAAGAAAGCAAACTATAAGACTCTTACACATACATATACACTACACAATCCATAAAAACACAAACTCAGAAGCCACGATATAAAATTAGGAGGCCACTAAAACAAAATGAAAACAGAAGGATAACCAAAGCAACATGAGATATCAAGTCTTCAAAAATAACATTGACTTAGTTTTGTGTTGGTCATTCTCTCACCCAGCTGCCTTGAGACATGAAGCCCTAGCTTATGACACTTTAGGTTGTGAGACTTAGAAACTGGGATCTAGTGGGTAGAGTTGAGGGTCTCCAACACTGTTCTGCAATGACTAGGACATCCCCCAAAGAGAATAACCCATGCTCCCAGTATTGCTGTGGCTGAGAAATACCAGTGGCTGACTGTAGAGCATGGGTGGTGCATGGTTATTCCCAGCAGACCACAACTTACCACCGTTACCACTGACTTTAAGTGACACAAAATACTCTTTCATCTTGCTTTGTTTGTCATGTACCAAATCAGCAAATGTGCTCAGAGCTCACTGAGATGTATTTAACTTTGTTAATGAGATAAACTCAACAAGTCTAAACTTAAATAGCACATTAACAGAAGAATAAAAACAAAGTTTTGTGTGTTTAAACTCAAATGTGAATGTAAAGTCTATATAACAAGAAGGGTCCTTAGGAGACCTAAACTTAGCAGACCCTAGGGAGCTAAGTTTCATTCTCAGGTCACAGGGCCCTGATGTGATGTATATGTGAGTCCTGTCTATCTATAGACATTTCTACAAACTACCTTGCTGCTGGTATTAAGAATGGAACAGAGCAGAGCAAAGACCAGAAGCAGTCTTAGAGATTAAGAGGCCTATGCTTTATCTGTTTTTTCACCCTAAGCAGAACATAGAAGAGGCCAAATATAAAACAATCTTCATTCTAATTCATTTTCTTTGCTTGAAATGTTTTCTTATTTTTTGTAAATAGGTATTTTGCACAGCTTGTGTGCATGGTGCCCTCAGAGGCTAGAAGAGGATTTTAGATTCCCTGGATCTGGAGTGAGAGATGTTTGTTAGATGCCATGTGCATGATGGGAATCAAAGCAATATCATCTGGAAGAGCAGCTAATGCTCTTAACTATTGAGATATATCTTTAGACCCTCAATTCATCCTCTTGATATATGCATTTATATATACATCTGTGTGTGTGTGTGTTTGTTTGCATCTCTGTGTATGTATATATGTGCATTTGTTTTAGATGCTGAAATACTGATGTTTTCTGTGACTTTCATACCAAGATATGTTCAATACATATTTACCCCTTGCTTTTGCTTCTGGCTAATGTTATTTTGTTTTTCTTGATGTTATTGTTCTGAAAAGGCTCAACTTTCATTATAAATACTCTTTATAAATGCAAAACTAAAATTCTAGGGTCTGTGGTATGTATTATTTATTTATTTATTTATTTATTTATTATTT
>NW_022196913.1:12633573-12634125 GCF_008632895.1 Mastomys coucha | reverse complement strand
AGGGACATCTGGGTTGTTTCCAGGTTCTGGCTATTATAAATAAGGCTGCTATGAAGATGGTGGAGCATATGTCCTTATTGCATGTTGCAGTATCTTTTGGGTATATGCCCAGGAGTAGTATAGCTGGGTCCTCCGGTAGTACTATGTCCAATTTCCGGAGGAACTGCCAAACTGATTTCCAGAGTGATTGTACCAGTTTGCAATCCCACCAGCAATTCAGTAATGTTCCTCTATCTCCACAACCTCTCCAGCATCTGCTGTCACCTGAGTTTTTTATCCAAGCCTTTCTGACTGGTGTGAGGTGGAATCTCAGGGTTGTTTTGATTTGCATTTCCCTGATGACTAAAGTTGTTGAACATTTCTTTAGGTGCTTCTCAGCCATTCAGTGTTCAGCAATTGAGAATAATTTGTTTAGCTCTGTACCCCATTTTTTATTAGGGTTATTTGGTTCTCTGTTGTCTAACTTCTTGAGTTCTTTGTAGACATTGGATATTAGCACTCTATCAGATATAGGATTGGTAAAGATCTTTTCCCAATTTGTTGGTTGCCATT
>NW_022196913.1:12612980-12627425 GCF_008632895.1 Mastomys coucha | reverse complement strand
CAAGGCAGTCCCTGGAGGCAGGCCCTCCACTTGCAGGGAAGGGGGCAGCTAAGGTTGCTGTTCCACCTGTCACTTGGAAGCTGAGAGGATCCTGTCTCTGCTGCCCTGCATCTCCCCTGCGACTTGTGGGGCCTGTACCTCCAGTCTGGCTGCTCCTGGCTTAGGAACTCACCGGAGAGAAGATGGCGGCTCTCTAGGTTTTTTTTTTTTTTAACAGTTTTATTTAAATTCTCATGTTGATTGCAAATATGATTTATGATTTCTCAGGTCAGTTTGGGGTTGACCTGTTGTAAAAATAGTAGCAGCATGGTGTGCTGGAGGGTGGCTCCCCAGGTTACAATTTGTTGGTCTGGCATCTGTCTTTTTTATCTGTGGTATGTATTATTATGTATCATTGCGTAGCAGAGTTGTCTCCTAATGGCTAAATTCTTGTGATGAAAGAAACAGAGGCCAAAGTCTGAAACTATTGCTTTGGATATATACTCACTGATAATTGGATATTAGTCAAAAAGTACACAGTACTCATGATACCCCTAAGGATTGGGAACCTCTAGAAAATCCCAGAAACCTGAGATTAAGGAGACTTCCAAGACTCAATGTGGGTGAATTTAGCAGTAGTGCCCAACTGTGGGGATATGGAACCTAAACCACCTACAATAGTTAAACAGAGAACCCATTGAAGGGATGGGGACACCAACTTAACCTTCAGATTTTTGACCCAAAATTATTCCTGTTTAAAAGAAATTCAGAGACAAAATGGAGCAGTGTCTTAACAAATGGCAGTGACTGGCCCAACTTCAGACACTTCATCCCATGGTTGCATACCAAACCTTGACACTATTACTGATGCTATGTTGTGTTTGCAGACATGAACTTAACCTAGCATGATAGTCATCTGAGAGGCTCTACCATCAACTTACTGAAACAATTGCAGATACTCACAGCCAAGCATTGGTCTGAGCTCAGGACTCCCATGGAAGAGTTAGGGGAAATATTGAAGGAACTGAAGCAAGTGGAAGCACCATAGGAATACCAACAGATTAACTAACTTGGAGCCCTGGGAACTCCCAGAGACTAAGCTATCAACCAAAGATCATATACAGGCTGGTCCTAGGCCACTGGCACATATGTATCAGAGGACTTCCTTGTCTTGCATCAGTGGGAGAGGATGTGCCTAATACTGTTGAGATTTGATGCTCCAAGGAAGGAGGATGGCCAGGGAAGGGCACCCTCTCAGAGGTGAAGGAAAGAGAGGATGGAGGGAAGAACTCTTCTAGAAGGTACCAGAATGAGGGCAGCATTTGGGATTTAAATAAATGAAATAATTAATGAAAACAGATGTATTCTGAGTCTTTTGCACAGCTGCCTGTTTCTACTAGAATATCTAACAGTACAAGTGATTCCTTGCTTTATGTTAAATGGAGTACATGTTGAATGAAGTCCCTATTCAGAAAGAAAATTATTCTAAGTAACATCTCTGTAAATGACTAAAAATCATAATTTGTGTTGCCAATATAGCTAGGTGGATAAAGGGGCTTGCCTCTGAGCCTGTAAACCTGAGATAGGTTCCTGTAGTTCTTATGGTGGCATGATCAAGCCAACTCCTGTACCTCATTTTTAAATTTGAATATTTAGCTTGTTGATGTGTAGCTTTTTGAGTTCTTTACATTTTTTAGATATTGGTTCTCCACCAGACATGGAGTTGGTTAAAGTCTTTTCCCATTCTATACGCTGCTGTTTTGTCCTATTGACAGTGTCTTTTGCCTTACAGAAGCTTCTCAGTTTCATGAGGTCCTATTTATTAATTGTTGAACTTAGTGTCTTTGCCATCAGTGTTCTGTTCAGAAAATTGTCTCCTGTGCCAATGCATTCAAGGCTATTCTCCACTTTCTTTTTCTTTATTTTTTATTGGCTATTTTATTTATTTACATTTCAAATGTTGTCCCCCCCCCTGATCTCCTCTCCAAAAATCCCCCATCCCATCCCCTGTCCCCTTTGTCTCTATGAGGGTGCTCCTCCATCCACCCACCTACTCCTGCTTCATTGTTCTAGCATCCCCCTACACTGGGGCATCAAGCCTCCACAGGGCCAAGGACTTCTCCTCCCATTGATGTCAGATAAGGCAATCCTCTGTTACATATGTACCTGGAGGCATGGATCCTTCCAAGTATACTCTTTGGTTGGTTGTTTAGTCCCTGGGAACTCTGGGTGGTTGGATTAGTTGATATTGTTGTTCTTCCTATGGGGTTGCAATCCCCTTCAGCTTCTTCAATCTTTCCCTTAACTCTTCCATTTCTATCAAGTTTGATGTGCCTGGTTATGTTTTGAGGTCTTTAATCCACTTGGACTTGAGCATTTTTGCAGGGTGGTAAATATAGATGTATTTGCATTCATTTTCATGTTAGACCAGCAACATTTGTTGAAAATGTTTTCTATTCTCCATTTTGTGTTTCTGGCTCAAAATTCAGTTGTTCATAGTTGTATAGATTTATTTCTGGGTCTTTGATCCAATTCTACTCATCAACCTGTCTATTTTTATGCCAATATCACATAGTTTTTAGTACTATAACTTTATAGTACAGCTCGAAGTCAAGAAAGGTTATACCTCCAGCAATTTTTTATTGCTTAGAAAAGTTTTAGCTATTCTGAGTGTCATGTTTTTCCCATATGAAATTCAGTATTGTCTTTTCAATGTCTGTAAAGAACTGTGTTGGAATTTTGATAGGGACTGTGTTGAATCCATAGATTGATTTTGATAGGATGGCTATTTTTATTCTATTGATCCTTCCTTTCCACAATCATGGGAGATCCTTCCATTTTCTGAAATCTTCTTAAATTTCTTTCTTCAAAGATGTGAAGTTTCTGTTATACAAGTTTTTAATTTGCTTGGTCAGATCAAATGCAAATAAAAAATACCCCCGATATTTTATATTGTTTGTGACTACTGTGAAGAGTGGTGGTGTTTCCCTGATTTCTTCCTTAGTCTCTTATTTGTGCAGAGGAGGGATACTTATTTTTGGAGTTAATCCTGTTTTCAGCCACTTTGATGACAGTGTTTATCAGTTGTAGGAGTAATAATTTTAGGGTTCCTTTTATATATTATCATATCATCTTCAAATAATGATACTTTAATTCCTTCATTTCCAGCTTGTATACTGTTGATCTACTTCAGTTGTCTTATTGCTTTTGCTAAAATTCTCATTACTGCAATGAATAGCTATGAAAGGACTGGCAGCATCATCTTTTTCTTGATTATAGTGGAATTACTACAGTTCATTTGAAATTTGTTATAGGTGTGCTGTAAATTGCCTTTATTGTGTTTAGCTATATCCCTTATATTCCTAATCTCTCTAAGACTTTTATCATGACGTAGCATTAGATTTTTGCCAAAAACTTTTTTGGTATCTATTGAAATGATAAAGTATTTTCTCTTTCAGGTTGTTTATATAGTAAATCACATTTACTGATTTTTGTGTATTGAATCATCCCTGTATCTCTGGGATGAAGCCTACTTGATTATAGTGGATAATATTTTTGATGTGTTTTTGGATTCAGTTTGTGAGTATTTTGTTGAATTTTTTGCATTTATGTTCAGAAAAATTGATCTGTAAATCTCTTCCTTGAATCTTTGGTGGATTGGGTATCAGGGTGACTATGGACTCAAAACAAATTTAGCAATGTTCCATCTGTTCCTATTTTGGGAAAAAATTTGAGGAGCTTGGTATTAGCGTATATTTGAAACTCTGGAAGAGTTTTGTGCTAAAACTTTCTGACCCTGGGCATTTGGCAGGGGTTGGGGGCAGAAGGATTTTAAAATGTCTGCTTACATTTCCTTAGGTATTATAGGTCTATCTCAGTTGTCTGCCTGATCTTGATTTAACTTTGGTAAGTGGTGTCTATAAAGAAAAAATGCAAAATTCTTAGATTTTTCCAATTTTGTGGAGTACAAGTTTTTTTTATTTACTTTTGTTTTATTTTGTATTAGATATTTTCTTTATTTACATGTCATAGGATATTTCCTTTCCCAGTTTCCCCTACAAAAAAATTTAAAAATTCCCTAAGATTTCCCTAAGAATTTCAAAAATTCGTTGTTTTTAATAGCTGTGTAGTACTGCATTTTGTAGATATACCACATTTTCTGTATCCATTCCTCTGTTGAGGGACATTTGGTTTGTTTCCAGTTTCTGGCTATTATAAATAAGGCTGCTATGAACATAGTGGAGCATGTGTTCTTATTACATGTTGGAGCATCTTCTGGATATATGCCCAGGAGTGATATAGCTGGGTTCTCTGGTAGTACTATGTCCAGTTTCTGGAGAAACGGCCAAACTGATTTCCGGAGTGGTTGTAACAGCTTGCAGTCCCACCAGCAATGAAGTAGTATTCCTTTTTCTCCACAACCTCTCCAACATCTGCTGTCACCTCAGTTTTTTATCCTAGCCATTCTGACTGGTAGGAGGTGGAATCTCAGGGTTCTTTTGATTTGCATTTCCCTAATGACTAAGGATGTTGAACATTTCTTTAGGTGCTTCTCAGCCATTTAGTATTCATCAGTTGAGAATTCTTTGTTTAGCTCTGTAGTACATTTTTAATAGGGTTATTTGGTTCTCTGGAGTCTAACTTCTTGAATTCTTTGTATATATTGGATATTAGCCCTGTATCGGATATAGGATTGGTAAAGATCTTTTCCCAATCTGTTGCTTGCCGTTTTGTCCTATTGACAGTGTCTTTTGCCTTACAGAAGCTTTGTAATTTTATGACGTCCCATTTGTCAATTCTTGATCTTAGAGCATAAGCTGTTGGTGTTCTGTTCAGTAAATTTTCCTCTGTGCCCATGTGCTTGAGGCTCTTCCCTACTTTTTTTCTATTAGTTTCAGTGTATCTGGTTTTATGTGGAGGTCCTTGATCCACTTGGACTTGAGCTTTGTACAAGGAGGTAGGAATGGATCGATTTGCATTCTTCTACATGCTAACAGCCAATTGAGCCAGCACCATTTGTTGAAAATGCTGTCTTTTTCCACTGGATCAAGTGACCATAGATTTGTGGGTTCATTTCTGGGTCTTCAATTCTATTCCATTGATCTACCTGCCTGTTACTGTACCAATACCATGCAGTTTTTATCACAATTGCTCTGTAGTACAGCTTAAGGTCCGGGATTGTGATTCCACCAGAGGTTCCTTTATTGTTGAAAATAGTTTTGGCTATCCTAGGTTTTTTGTTGTTCCAGATGAATTTGCAAATTGCTCTTTCTAAGTCTGTGAATAGTTGAGTTGGAATTTCGATGGGGATTGCATTGAATCTGTAGATTGCCTTCGGTAAGATGGCCATTTTTACTATATTAATTCTGCCAGTCCACGAGCATGGGAGATCTTTCTATCTTCTGAGATCTTCTTCACTTTCCTTCTTCAGAGACTTGAAGTTCTTGTCAAACAGATCTTTCACTTGCTTAGTTAGAGTCACGCCAAGGTATTTTATATTACTTGTGACTATTGGTATGGATGTTGTTTCCCTATTTTCTTTCTCCGCCTGTTTATCCTTTGTGTAAATGAAGGCAACTGATTTGCTTGTTTTTAAAGTGTGACCTTATATATTCTCCGGACTTCCTTGGTATCTGTTGTTATGTTGCCCAGATTGTGTTACACTGGATATTCTTTCTCTGTCTTTGTTAGTTTGGATGAGGGTTTATCATGTTGATTTCCTCAAATAACCTATTCTTTGTTATATTGCTTCTTTATATTGTTCTCCTACTTTCTATTTTATTGACTTCTTTCTCTGCTGATTATATCCTGCCATCTATTCCTCTTGGATGATCTTGATTCTTTTTATTCTAGAGCTTTCATGTGTTCTGTGTAGTTACTAGTTTGAGATATCTCCTAATTTCTTATGTATATTCTTCTTGTTATGAACTTTCATTTTAGCATTGCTTTCATTGTGTCCCATAAATGTCGTATATTTTGCATTTATTTTAATTGAATTCTAGGAATTCTTTAATTTCTTCCTATTACTGTCTTGATACATTCAATAGAGAGTTGTTTGTGTTCATGAGTTTGGTAGCATTTCTCGTCTATCTGTTGTTGAAATCCAGCTTGAATTCGTGGTGGGATGCTGGGACACCTTTCAATTTTCTTGTATCTGTTGAGACTTGCATTGTGACTGAGTTTGTGGTCACTTTTGGAGAAAGTTCTATGAGGTGCTGAGAAGAAGATTATATATATATATATATATATATATATATATATATATATATATATACACACACACACACACACACACACATATATATCTTTGGGTAAAAGGTTCTGTAGATATCTCTTAGGACCATTTAGTTTATAACATGATCCACCCTGCTGCTGCATACACAAAATACACCTCAACATTAAAAATAGATATTACCTCAGAATAGGGGGTTGGAAAAAGATTTTCCAAGCCAATGTACATAAGAAGCAAACTGATGTAACCATCCTAATATGTACCAATACAGATTTCAAGTCAAAATTAATCAAAAGAGATGAGGAAGAATACTTCATACTCATTAAAGGAAAGAATCCACCAAGATGGTATTTCAGTTTCTGACATGTATGCCCTGATTGCAATGGCACCCATATTTGTAAAAATACATGAAAATTAAGTAAATTACCAAAGCTTAAATCATATATCAACCACCATATATTGATAGTGGAAATCTTTAGTACCTTATTCTCACCAACAGGCAGGTCATACAGACAAAAAAGTAGACAAAAATACTTGAAAAATGAGTTCTGATATAGAGATTTTGTATTACTGAATATCATTATCTCTCTTGTATCTGATGCTTAAATCTCTCTCTCTCACTCTCTTCCTCTCCCTCTCCCTCTCCCTCCTCTCTCTCTCTCTCTCTCTCTCTCTCTCTCTCTCTCTCTCTCTCTGTCTGTGTTTCCTTTCTTTCAGAATTAGGGACTGAGCCATGACATCGAACCTGTCAGCTTATAAAGGGAAAAACACAAAAACTACAATAAGCTCATATGCAGATGCAAGAAGTGCTGCCCAGTGGTCAGTTCTGACACAAGGTATTTTAGACATAACAGTTCATATTGACCTTTAATATGATGGATCCTATATAATGCTTTGTGTAATTCCTTAGGATTAACAAACCTCAGGACATAATAGAACATAACTGATGTTATAGTTGACATGACCCTGCTATGAGTCAAGTTATTTTTCTGTGTCAATGTCTGCTAAATGTATTAGAGCAACAATATGAAACAGCAAGCAGACATGGAACAAAATTGCTACAGCTATGCTGTGGGGTCATCACCACAACAATATTCTTTCCAACTTCCAACCCATCGAACATTAGGTTCTTTTTCTCTCTACTTAAAAAAAGAGAAAACAACCAGGCGCTGGTGGCGCACGCCTTTAATCCTAGCACTTGGGAGGCAGAGAAGGAGGATTTCTGAGTTCAAGGCCAGCCTGGTCTACAGAGTGAGTTCCTGGGCAGCCAAGGCTACACAGAGAAACCCTGTCTTGAAAAAAAACAAAACAAAACAAAAAAAAAAGAGAGAGAGAGAGAAAACAAAAAGAAATGCAAAAAATAAGAAACACTTCCCACCAAAAGCACAAAAAGACAAGGCAAAAATAAACAAGAAAAAGAACATTAAGACGAGTCAAAAATGCCCAAATGAAATAAAGTGCAACAACAAACCCACAAAAATATCATTGATTTTATTTTGTAATGGCCAACTTCTGTTCATGAGATTTGCCCTAAGATATGATTGACGCCCTCAGGAAGACTCCACTGGGCATTGATTAACTCAGTGAGACTGAGTTTAATACTCAGACAGCACACTATTGGAAAATTGGTTTTGTTTTATTTTTTATTCTACATTTTTTCTTGTTTGTAATATTTTGTTTGTTCTCTTATGTTCCTAACCATTACACTTTTTTCAGATTCCTCTCCTTCTTATCTTTCTCCTTACCAAAGCTCTCTTTTTCTCAGTATTTTCTTCTTTTCTCTATCTCCTTATTTTATCTCATTAATTTGATATTACCATACTTACCATAAATAATTTTAATATTCATATCACATTCTAAAGTAGTTAGACAGTTTTTAAAAGTATTTCTATGTCTTCTAAAATAGTGGCGTTTTCTGTTGTTTTTGTTTTTGTTTTCCTTTTTGTTTTGTTTTGCTTTTTGCTAAGTGGTATTATCAAGAACATAGAAAGGAAGGCCAACAAAACAAAGGATTAAAACCAGCAAAACAGATGAGAAAATAAAAAAATATGGATTAAAAGTAAGCAACCTGGAACAAATTGCAGCAATACAATTAAGAGTTTTGAATGTAAAACAACTATTTGAAATGAAAAATAAAAAGCAATGATTTGTATAATAAACACAGAGTTAGTAGTATCAATGGATATAACCAAGCCCAAGAGAAATTATCAAAGATAAAAGACAAAATTAACATTACTGCATCTAAATATCAGTAAACATGGTGAAGAAAGAGAAAGAAAATGAACCCAATGTTCAAGAATTCTATCCTATCCTCGAGACAAAAAGAAAAACAAATCCATGCATCTATGGGATAGAAAGCACTGAGATACAATAAATATTCACTGGAGGACATTATAGCAGAAAGTCACCTAAATCTAGGGGAAACAACTCATATTCAATTGCAAGAGGATTTGAAAACCAAAAATGGCATGTTATTATAATAGTTGAACAGGGAAAGGTCTTGCCACTGAACCACAAGCCTAGGAATTCAATGAAATTCTCATCATTTCCCCATGGGCATTCCTCATTAAACTAGGAAAAATATAATTCTAGATTTCGGAAATATAGCTTCTTTCAAGCATAGAATCAGACATGTAGACTAATGGCAAGGACAGAGAACCTGAAATAAATTTACATATCTAGAGCCACACAATTTTTAGCAAAAGAATAAAGTCACATATAGAAGAAAACTACAACATTTTAAAAGGTGTAAGGAAAAATAGACCCCTTGTCCTTGATATGTAAGAATGTAAATTTGTGTGGCCTATCTGGAAATCAGTTTGGAGTTTCTGCACAAAACTGAGAACAGAACTGCCATATGGTTCAGCTTTGTCATTCTAGATTTTGTACATGAAGGGACTATTGCAAAGATATTTGTGTATCTATGACTATGCACAACTCATAGCAAGCATCTTAAGCACATGCAAAGATGAATGCATAAAGAAAATATGGTACATGTGCACAGTCTAAAATTATTTAATCATAATGGAAAATAAATGTTAAACAATGTAAGTCAAACATTAAAAATGGATACATAAGGACATCTGAAATTTAAATTATAAGTTTATATGTGCATCTAATATATATATATACACCTACTATATATATATATTTGTATATATATGTGTGTGTGTGTATCCATGAATTATGTGTATACACACACACACACACACACACACACACACACATATATATATATATATATGTATATATATATATATATATGCAAAGGTACCTTTGTGTGAATGGATTACTGTTTACTTATGAATTTACATTACAAAACTCATGAGAAAGGAAGGAATAATCTCAACTTGAGGAATATAATAAATAGATTGAATCATGAAATAACTTTAATGGGAAAGCAAAGGAAAGGTTAGTGGCATAAGAGGGGGAATAGGCATGAAACAGAAAATCATGGGGAGGGCACGGGAAGAGGAGAAGTGAAAGAATAAACTATAATACCTATTTATAAAAACACCTAGAAAAAAGAACACTGCTAGCCATAGAAATTAATTAAAATAATATAAAATTACTCACAAAAAAAGGTAAAATGAGGTCATGTGTATACTTAACGTGATAAAAATGGTTATTTGTTTCCTAATTAGAGTTAAAGACATCTCTGTAAAGTACATTAGCAGCTGAGAGTACCAAGCACACATATGGGGTATGCATATGTCTATGCAGACAAAACAGACACTTTTATCAATATATATATATATTATCAATATATATATTATTTATATATATTGATATACACATATATGTGTGTATGTGTGTGTTAAAAGAAAGTAAAGCTGCATAACAAGACTCTTTGTATGTTCCTTATCATAGTCTCTTTTTCTCTCTCTCTCTCTCTCCCTCCCTCTATCTCTCCCTCCCTCTGTCACCTGATTTCTTCTTTTTCCACTTTTCCTTATTTCTGCAATATTCAGTTCTTCCTGAACACTTCCATTACCCTATCTGACACATAAACATCCCAACAAATGAAATTTTTCTATGACCAGCAGAACACCTGGTTACAAGTTAAAGATATCCTGTTTCCTAGCACATTCCATACCAGAGAACTGGTCCTGTATTTAAGGTAAAATGTTAGTCAACCAACATTGAGCTAGAACAGACATGTAAGTTCAAGTTAGTAGGTAAAGTTAGTGAAACAATTAGTAAAATGATATCTCATATTTTCAAAAGTAATAACATAGAAGTCAAAATAAAAAATGCTGAACAAAACTTAAAAATATAAAATATCTTGCTCTCTGCTACTACAGATTGAGTACCCACATCTCAGCACTAGGTCTGCAGCAGAACATCCTTGGTCACCTTCCCTGACCCCTGTGCCCATCTTCTGTGGATCTCATTGATCTTCTCTTTCGAGTCTTCCACTGACAACTTGCTGTATTGTCCCAGCCCACAATCCCAGAAGAAACTCCCCACTAACAAAAAGTCACTATAGTCAAGTCAACAAATAGGCTGTATCAAAATTGGATCCAAAGCTCTCTTCCATCTCTGCCAAATCTAATCTCCCAGTCTTATGCCCAACTGTGTAGTATAGAACCTGCTGCAGCCTTATTTCCCTCTTACCCAATGCCTAATAGACAATAACAATCTTCTCATACCTTTCCTTCTCCAACACATCCTAGTATTACGCCAGCAGACATTCACTGAGAACACGCCAGCTGAGAAACACCAAGGAAACAATCAACACACAGGCATCATACTCAGAAAATCCAGAGAGGAAACAAACGAAAAGACAAAAAAATCCACTCAATGAAGACAAATCCAGAAATCAGCTCCTAGGCTGTGTAGGAATCAGACTACCCCTATATGCATAGTTTCCAGAAAAAAATATAATCAATAATACCCAGAGCAATATATCCCCACTGAGCCCAACAGACTGAATATTCCAAAATAGCTGTAGCATAAGAAAATGCCAAAGAATGAAATAAAATGAAATAAAATAAAATAAACACTGTTAAGAAGATGATAGAGGTTCTTAAAGAGAACATCAATAAATCCCTTTTAAAAAGACAGAAAACACAATACAAGAAATTCAATAAATGCCACCAATGCAAGAAAATGAATAAAATTTTCCAAGCCCTGAAAACAGAAATAGAATAAAAGAACTTAGGAAATTCTGGATATAAAAATTTTAGGTATTTTAGTTATGTAAATAGCTACAGATACAAGCTTCATGAACAGATTAAAAGAGATGAAAGAATTTCAGACATTGAATGTATAATAGAAGAAAAAGACACATTACTTAAAGATATCACTAAATCCAAAAAATAAAAATGAAAACTCCTGACACAAAACTCCCAGAAAATCTGGTACACTTTGAAAAGACCAAACCCAAGAATAATAGGAACAGAGGAAGGGGAAGATACACACCTCAAATGTGTTGGAAATATTTTCAAGAATATAAGAGAAGAAAATTTTCCTAACTTAAAGGAGAGAGCTATCAAGGTATGAAAAGTATATAGGGCATCAAATGTATTGAACCATAAAAGAAGGTCCCTATGCCACATAGTAATCAAAACTTTAAACATGCAAAACAAAGAAAGAATCTTAAAACCTGCAAGAGAAAAAGAAAAACATATGAAGAGGAAACTATTAAAATTACAATTCATTTTTTAATGGAGATTCTAAATACCAGACAGGTTTGAACAGATGAACACCAGACTTTATGTGACCATAGTTATCAGCCCAATCTGATAATCCCAGTTCAATATTCAATATTCATTCTTTCTTTTTTTTTTCATTTAGAAAATAAATTTCTGTTGTATTTTTTCTTTTTAGATGTTTTCTTTAATCACATGTAAATTTCTCCTTTCCCAGTTTCCCCTCCAACAAACAAACAAAAAACAAAACAACAAGGACAAACCCCTGTTGCCTTCCCCCTCCCAATGCCTGCTACCACATCCTCTTACATTTATTGTACCTGGCATTCCCCTACACTGGGGCACAGAACATTCACAGGGCCGAGGTCCTCTCCTCCTATTGATCATCAAATTTGCAATCCACTACTATACAAATGCTGCCAGAACAATCAGACCCACCATGAACAGTCCTTGGTCGATGGTTGAGACCCTGGGAGCTCTGAGGGTACAAGTTAGTTCATACTGTTGTTCATCCTAAGGGGTTGTAAACCCCTCAGCTCCATAGGTCCTTTCTCTAACTCCTTCATTGAGGACCATGTACTCAGTTCAATGGATGGCTGTGAGCCTCTACATCTGTATTAGTCAGGTACTGTCAGAGCCTCTCAGGAGATAGCTATATTTAGGCTGGCTTGTCCTTCCTTCAGTCTCTGCTCCATAGTTAATCTCCGCAACTCCTTCCGTGGATATTTGGTTCCCCCTTTTAAAAAGGAATGAAATGTCCACCTTTTGGTCTTCCTTCTTCTTGAGTTCCTTGTGGTTTGTGGGTTGTTCTTCCTGTATTCCAAACTTCTGGCCTAATAACCACTTATCAGAGAGTGCATACCATTAGTGTTCTTTTGTGATTGGGCTACCTCACTCAGGATGATATTCTCCAGATCCATCCATTTCCCTAAGAATTTCATAAATTCATTGTTTTTAGTAGCTGAGTAGTACTCCATTGTGTAGATGTACCACAATTTCTCTATCCACTCCTCTGTTGAAGGACATCTGGGTTGTTTCCAGGTTCTGGCTATTATAAATAAGGCTGCTATGAACATGGTGGAGCATATGTCCATATTACATGTTGGAGAATCTTTTGGGTATATGCCCAGGAGTGGTATAGCTGGGTCCTCCGGTAGAACTATGTCAAATTTCCGGAGGAACCACCAAACTGATTTCCAGAGTGGTTGTACCAGTTTGCAATCCCACCAGCAATGAAGTAGTGTTCCTCTTTCTCCACAACCTCTCCAGCATCTACTGTCCCCTGAGTCTTTTATCCTAGCCAATCTGACTGGTGTGAGGTGGAATCTCAGAGCTGTTTTGATTTGCATTTCCCTGATGACTAAGGATGTTGAACATTTCTTTAGGTGCTTCTCAGCCATTCAGTGTTCATCATTTGAGAATTCTTTGTTTAGCTCTGTACCCCATTTTTAAATAGGGTTATTTTTTTCTCTGGAGTCTAACTTCTTGAGTTCTTTGTAGACATTGGATATTAGCCCTCTATCAGATATAGGGTTGCTAAAGATCTTTTCCCAATTTGTTGGTTGCTGTTTTGTCCTATTGACAGTGTTTTTGCAACAGTGTTTTGTTTACAGAAGCTTTGCAACTTTATGAGGTCCCATTTGTCAATTCTTGATCTTAGAGCAGAAGCTATTGGCGTTCTCTTCAGGAAATTTTCCCCTGTGCCTATTTGCTCGAGATTCTTCCCCACTTTCTCTTCTATTAGTTTCAATGTATCTGCTTTGATGTGGAGGTCCCTGATCCACTTGGACTTGAGCTTTGTACAAGGAGAAAGGAATGGATCAATTTGAATTTTCCTACATGTTAACCACCAGTTGAGCCAGTACAATCTGTGGAAAATGCTGTTTTTTTCCACTGTATGGTTTTAGCTCCTTTGTCAAAGATCAAGTGATCGTAGGTGCATGGGTTCATTTTTGGGTCTTCAATTCTGTTCCATTGATCTACCTGCCTGTCACTGTACCAATACCATGCAGTTTTTAACACAATTGCTCTGTAGTAAAGCTTACTGTCCAGGATTGTGATTCCACCAGAGGTTCCTTTATTGTTGAGAATAGTTCTGGCTATCCTGGTTTTTTTGTTGTTCCAGATGAATCTGCAAATTGCTCTTTCAAAGTCTGTGTAGAATTGAGTTGGAATTTTGAGGGGGATTGCATTGAATCTATAGATTGCCTTCGGCAAGATGGCCATTTTTACTATATTAATCCTGCCAATCCATGAGCATGGGAGGTCTTTCCATCTTCTGAGATCTTCAATTTCCTTCTTTAGAGACTTGAAGATCTTCTCAAACAGATCTCTTACTTGCTTAGTTAGAGTTACACTGAGGTATTTTATATTATTTATAAGTATTGTGAAGGGTGTTGTTTCCCTAATTTCTTTCTCTGCCTGTTTATCCTTTGTGTATAGGAAGGCCTCTGATTTGCTTGAGTTAATTTTATATCCAGCTACTTTGCTGAAGTTATTTATCAGGTTTGGAAGCTCTCTGGTGGAATTTTGGGGGTCACTTAAGTATACTATCATATCATCAGCAAATAGTGATAATTT
>NW_022196913.1:12611491-12612073 GCF_008632895.1 Mastomys coucha | reverse complement strand
GTTTTCCAGTTTTGTTGAGTATAGGCTTTTGTAGTAGGCTCTCATGATTTTCTGGATTTCCTCAGTGTTTATTGTTATGTCTCCCTTTTCATTTTTGATCTTGTTAATTAGGAAACTATCTCTGTACCCTCTCGTTAGTCTGGCTAAGGAGTTATCTATTTTGTTGACTTTCTCAAAGAACCAGCTCCTTGTTTGTTTGATTCCTTGTATAGTTCTTTTTGTTTCTATTTGGTTGATTTCAGCCCTGAGTTTGATTATTTTCTGCCTTTAACTCCTCTTGGGTGAATTTGCTTCTTTTTGTTCTAGCGTCTTAAGGTGTGCTGTCAAATTGCTGGTGTATGCTCTTTCCAGTTTCTTTTTTGAGGCACTTAAAGTTATGAGTTTTCCTCCTAGGACTGCTTTCATTGTGTCCCATAAGTTTGGGTATGTTGTGACTTCATTTTCATTAAACTCTAGAAAGTCTTTAATTTCTTTTTTTATTCCTTCCTTGACTAAGTTATCATTGAGGAGAGTATTGTTAAGCTTCCACGTGTATGTGGGCATTCTATTGTTTATGTGGTTATTGAGGAGCAGCCTTAGTCC
>NW_022196913.1:12607447-12610558 GCF_008632895.1 Mastomys coucha | reverse complement strand
CCTTTATATGTTACTTGACCTTTTTCCCTTACTGCTTTTAGTATTCTTTCTGTTTTGTGCATTTGGTGTTTTGACTATTATGTGGCAGGTAGAATTTTTTTTCTGGTCCAGTCTATTTGGAGTTCTATAGGCTTCTTGTATGTTCATGGGCATCTCTTTCTTTAGGTTAGGGAAGTTTTCTTCTATAATTTTGTTGAAGATATTTACTGGCTCTTTAAGTTGGAGGTCTTCACTCTCTTCTATACCTATTATCCTTAGATTTGGTCTTCTCATTGTGTCCTGGATTTCCTGTATATTTTGTGTTTGAGTCTTTTTGCTTTTTGTATTATCTTTGACTGTTCTGTCAATGTTGTCTATGTTATCTTCTGCCCCTGAGATTCTCTCTTCTTTCTCTTGTATTCTGCTGGTGATGCTTGTATCTATGTTTCCTGACTTCTTTCCTAAGATTTGTAACTCCAGAGTTGTCTCTTTTTGTGATTTCTTCATTGTTTCTACTTCCATTTTTAGGTCCTGGATAGTTTTACCCAAGTACTTCACCTGTTTGTTTGTGTTTTCCTGCAATTCCTTAAGGGATTTTTGAGTTTGCTCTTTAATTGCTTCTACTTGTTTACTTGTGATCTCCTGTAATTCTTTATAGGATTTTTTTTGTTTTCTCTTTAAGGGCTTGTACCTCTTTACCTGTATTCTGTATTTCTTTAAGGGAGTTATTCATGTCCTTCTTAATTTCCTCTATCAGCATTGAGAAATATTATTTTAGATTAAATTCTTGCTTTTCTGGTGTTTTGGGATATCCAGGACTTACTGCAGTGGGAGTACTATGTTCTGATGAAGCCAAGCAGTCTTGGTTTCTGTTGGTAGGATTCTTGCATTTGCCTTTAGCCATCTCTTGATTTCTGAGTCTCTGGGTTAAAGCACTCCCTGGAGGCGGGCCCTCCATTTGCAGGGAAGGGGCAGAGAGGGTTGCTGATCCACCTCTGTCACTTGGAAACTGAGAGGATCCTTTCCCTGCTGTCCTGTGACTCCCTTAGGACTCATGGGGCCTGTGCCTCCCAGCTGGCTAGTCCAGCCTCAGAAAGTCACTGGAGAGAAAATGGTGGATCTCACCGGAGTCTCTTGGTTAAAGTAGTCCCTGGAGGCAGGCCCTCCACTTTCAGGGAAGGGGCACAGAGGGTCACTGATCCACCTCTGTCACTTGGAGACTGAGAAGATCCTGTCCCTGCTGCCCTGCGACTCCCCTGCGAGTCGTGGGGCCTGTGCCTCACAGCTGTCTGGACTCAATTTTCTTTCAATTACTCAATGTAGATAAAATAAAATAAAATAATCCATGATAAGGTCAAATTTAAACAATATTCATTTACAAATCCAGCCACCCAGAAGATGCTACAAAGAAAACTCCAACCTTCACCCATGAATACATAGAAAATAAATAATCTCACACCAGTGAAAACAAAAGAATAGAAAAACACACACATAAACACACATACACACACACACACATACACACACACACACACACACACACACACACACACACACACACACACACACACACACACGGCACTCATAGGAATAAACAGCCATAACAGCCAATGAGCATCAATACCTCTAAGTATCAATGGACTCATTTTCCACAATAAAAAGACAGAGAATGATAGAAGGCTTGCAAAACCAGAATCTGTCCTTTTGCTACATCCAAGAAACACACTTCAATATCAATGATAGACATTAACCCAGGGTAAAGGGTTGTAAAAGATAAAAATGACAAGGCTTAAAATTAATTTTGCGTGGGTTAGAGATGATTGATTGGATTGGATACAATGCAGATTGAACATATATAAACTTTTAAATCTTAAAAACCAAAAAAATTAGAAATTAAAAGTACAAGTTTGCATGAGAAGGGAAACACACCAGAAATGTAATTGGAAGATAGCGTGGGCAACATGGAAGGGAACTATTTCAGTTTCAGTTAGCCACACATGAAATGAAGAATGAAATGGGATATACATTCTTATTGGACTGGCTAAACTTCTTTGACAAGATCATGTTGTCCTCTGAGGGGCTCCATCCAGCAGCTGACTCAGACAGATACAGGCACTCACAGCCAAATAGTGGATGGAGCTTGGGACTTTTATGGAAGAATAAGAAGGATTATAGGCCCCGAAGGGAGTAGGAACTCCACAGGAATTCCAACAGAGTCAAATAACATGGACCCTTGGGGCTCTCAGAGTCTGAACCACTAACCAAAGAACATACATGGAATGGACCTAGGCCTCCCTACACATATTGAGCAAATTGCAGCTTGGCCTTCATATGGATCTTGAACAACTCAATCAGGGGCCATCCCACAAGCTGTTGCCTGTATGTGGGATATGTTCTACCAGATGGACTATGTTGTCTGGCCTCAGTGGGAGAGGAATCACCCAGCCTCACAGAGACTTGAAGTGGCAGGGTGGGAGGGATACTTGGTTAGACCACCATCCACTCAGAGGAGAAATTGGGGAGATGGGAGGATTGTAGGAGGGGTGAGTGAGCGGGATAAGTAAAACGAATAAGTAAAAAAAAAATTAATTTTTAAAATGTTTTAAAAGCTTTAAAATAAAGGATATGAGTTTGTACAGAGTGGAGCAATGGGTACTTTATACCTTACTGTTAGAAATACTATGTTGAACAGCACCAGGGAGTGAGGTGGAAATCTCTTTAATATTAAGATGCAGAACTATCACATGGCCTTGCAGAGATTAAGACTATCTGTGGGTGGATGTTGCCCGCACAGTCGTCTCGCCAGCAAGAAGACACATGGACACTAGGATCCTTCTGCAGCAAGCATTTATTGCATCATGAAGAGGAAAAAGGGCCGAGCCAATAATCGGCACTGCTTATATACACCACAGCGCGGCGTATCCCTCCATGATTGGCTGTTTGCTCATCACCCCATGTGACGTCCCGGAATGGGCCGTGACTTGGCGCCTTTTCACTCTATGCACATGCACAAACAGTTGTCTACCAGGAGTCGACAGTGGATGTAGGCGCCATCTTGTCAAGGCGAATGCCTCTCCCGCTCTACAGCTCTCCACATCTCCCCCTTTTGTTTTAGTTAAAAGGGAAGGCCAA
>NW_022196913.1:12571445-12606958 GCF_008632895.1 Mastomys coucha | reverse complement strand
ATGGGCACAACCACAGAATCAGCAGACAGGTCAGGATCTGAGGCCCGAAGGGTCGGTTGTGATCTGTCCTCCTTTGCCTCAATTCTTCTTGTTAGCCTCAAAAATATGGAACGCTTCACGAATTTGCGTGTCATCCTTGCACAGGGGCCATGCTAATCTTCTCTGTATCGTTCCACAGGTGGAAGTATTGTAACATCAGAAAACAAATTATGCAATAGTCCATAAAAATAGGAAAACTAAGTTGCAGATAAGCCTGAATCAGAATTCTGAAAAACTAACAAGAATAACGCATTGAAGGGTACAGCAAAATCATGAACTTACTGGGTTCCTGGGAAGTGAAAGAAATGAGACCAATGGGCATACAGAATGTGTTTATCTCTGGACATCTCTTTAAAATTCAAAGTTATCTATCAGGACATGAAATGGATCTGAGCATGCTGGACCCATGGATGTGGGGAGCAGGGAAAGGGACCCCACAAGCAATGCAAGGTTGCAGTTCTTGCCTTTGTAACTCTCTCATTCCCAGAAGCTGTGACTGTGCCATCAGTGGTGAACACAAATATCACAGGTTACACAACCAAATGACTTAAACAGATGTAGCTTAGTACATGCAAATTCTGCCTAGATAGAAGTAATCTACAAAGCAATGGATTGATTATAGGCACACATTTTTTACTGCACAAAATTTCTGTAAATTAGCAAGTGTAGTCTTCGACTTCTGAGTCCATTACTTTAATAGTTGGGAAAAAGTTAAAAGAAAGTTCTCAAAAGATGTTGATTTGATCTATTTTCTTTATTATTTTCTCCTGAGAACAATCCTGATGGCCACTGGTTCATAATAATGGTTGATTATCTTTAAACCGTAAAATGGAAATGCTTAGCCTATGGTTTCATTCTCACCATTTGTAACTCCCCAATCCATTGAACTCATTTTATCCAAAGAAGATTCACTAAATTTAGTACACATATATAAAAAGGGGGCTGATGATGTATAGCCAATCACATTCTTATTTCACCTTATTGAAAACCCATCTTTAAATAATAATGCTCAATTTGCCACTTGACAAATCAGTGTACCAGAGAGCTGATAATATTTCTAAATTACAGATAGATTTGAAAAAAAAAAAACTCTAAATTGCTCTTTAATCAGAATAATACTCAGGGAGTCTGAGTATCCAGGCAACCATGCTGAGAACTCCAGAGCTGATAAGGAGGCATCCTTACAACCTGGTGAGAAAAATCAGTCACTTTTCCCTTTTGAAATCAAAGCATAGTGTTTAGATAGCATTTATTTTCTGGAGGTGAATATAAATGACAAGAATTGTCTTTTAAAATGTCTTATGTGGTTCAGGGTGCTGAAATGTTGTGTGGACATTCTGCTCAGATGCTCATGTCTATTCTTATGGCCATCTTTGAGACATGATTCAGTGTCAGGAGAATACATGTTACTACCAAACTCTGATCACCATTGAGCTGCTTTCACCGAAGTTCCATGCAGAGGACTCCATTATGGAGCATGTCAAATCATTTGTGTTATATGAGAAGGATAACAGAGGAACAACCTAAAATACAGGAAAGGGCTAGATTGGGGTTTTCATGTGGGTCAGTGGCATTCTCTGGTTTAGGAGCACACTCCAGACCTAATGAAGTGCTTTAACTTAGAGGAAGAAAGTTGCTCCCAGGTCACTCTCATGGTTTCCTCAGTTCACCAAGGCACACATTTTGCTTCAGGCAGAAGTTATCAATTCTAGAGGACATGATTACATATGCCAACCTTCTGACAGTTCATGGATTTTAGTCATTTCTCTCAGTATAATTTCTTAACTAAAGAATGAACATGGCTCTGTTTTTTTTTTTAATGCAAGTAAACTTGATAGAATTGGATGCAATGTGATTCAAGCTGCATTACGATTTTAGCCAACTGCAAATGTAAGAGGCTTGCACTGTTGAGTGAATGTTAGCATCAAAGGCCCCCATGAGTGGAGATTGTGATGTTTACAAAGCTTGTCACATAAGAGGCACATATAAGTTATATATTAAGACCTCTCACTTCTTTACAGTTCAAAGTGGTGTTATCATAAGGGCTGGTCTGGAGAAACAAAATAATGGACTATAAGTATCTGCCATATTTGGCAGACTTAATATTTCAAGACATATTTTCTTCAATACTTCTGTAAAAATCTGCTGGAATTGGTAAAGTCTCTTAAAAAGTGGAAAACATTAGTTTTATTTAAAAAAAGAAATGCCATTTTATCCTGTGAAAGAACGAAACCAAGCATTGTCTATTATAACAAAACCATACCAAGTCTATTATACAAAGAAAAAAGAAACTGAAATTTAAATCTAAGAAGTCATCTTTTAATAGGCTTGTTAAAACATCTCCATTTCAATTTCCAGCCCATGTGGACAGTTCATCAAGTCTACATATTCAGTACTGTAGTTTTGACAATAGACAGTATTTTTTAAATGCCCAAACATTTGAGTAGTGTAGTCCACAATAATAGAATATCTGTGTTATAATCATTAGATACTGATTAAATGATTTTATTATTCCTTGACCTTAGATGAAAATTGATGTTTTAAATGAGAAAAAAAACAATACTAACATTTTTGTCTATAATCTTTGTCTTAATTTCTTAACTCTATTGAATTATGTATTTTCTTAGATAATTAATTGAGCAAAGTTTTAAAGTGAAAGTTATGTATCTGTGAACTTCCTTTCAGACATCTTTTCCCTTAAAATTATTTTTCCCCATTCTTTTATTTATTAAAGAATTAAGTTCCATTGTGACTATGTGGCAAAGTATAGCAGTAAGTAAGCCAGGATTCATTCAGGCATTACATCATTTGTAGTCTAATGGAAAGTATGAGTGCTGAGCAATAAGAATAAGCATAAAAGCAAATAATTGGAAAATAATCAAGCGTACTGTAGAGTGCTACCAGAACATTCAGTAGACAGCCTTAATCTAGTCTGAAACTGGGGAAGGAAAATTAGGAACACTTCTCTAGGATAAGTAGATTTAGGACTTAGGTCTTACTTTGGGAGAGATCAGGATACCCTGAAAGGGCTTTGTGCGAAGCCCTTCAGTAAGGGCTTCTTTGTGAATAGGGATACTTTACCATTCCCTGCATTAGATAGCTGCAGATAGCGATTTTAAGCAGGCAGCATCCAGTCTTTTTGTTATGATTTCCACCTACATGCTACATGCATAAATTACAAACATGGCCCCACATGAACATATACACACATAGCACAAATGCATATAAGTAGGTTTAAAAATGAGCTTTGATCAAAAACAAAAACATGAATACATATGTAGGATTATCAGTACAGTTTAAAAAAATAAAATAAAAAATAATTGCACAATCCAACAATCTCTAAAATACTAAACATTTCCTCATTTTCCCTGATTTTCAACTTTCCTTTTTTATTGAAAATAGTTTTTTATAAAAAATATTCTGAACATGATTTCTTTCTTCCAACTCTTCCCTGAATCTTTTTACCTACTCATCTACCTAAATCCACACTCTTTTATTTTATCTTTCCTTTGAATAGAAATAGACATCCAATAACAATGGTAATAATAATATAAAAATTTAAAAAGCAAACCAAAATAGGAAAAACAAAAGAGAGCCAATGCAGAAGTACAAGAAAATATCTAGACAATGAAACTCACACATTCATATGCACAGAGATCTCATAAAAATAAAACTAGAAACTCCAGCATATAAACAAAATTTTTAAAGGTGCCCATATAAAGTATTGTGAAACTTAAATCCTTCAAAAATGCCAGAGTATAGTTTCTGCTAACCATTTGTTGCTAAGCATGAGGCCTCCTCTAAGTGTGGTATGTACATTCAGTGAGACTCAGTTGGAGAAAACTAAGTTTATCATTGTGAGCAGTTATCAATTAGAGATAGCTTCTGTGTTAGGGATGAGTGTTGCGTTCCTTCTCAGTGCTTGGATCCCATATGCCTGAGACCTGTACAGGCCCTGTAACAAGCTGCCAGAGCCTCTGGGAGTTAATGTGCACATCAGTCTGTTTATGTCTAAGAGTCCCTACTTCTTTGCTGTCTTCCATCCTCACTGGTTGGTACAATCATTCCTCTTTTTTTCTCTTAAAATTATAAATTTTATACTTTAAATATCCTGTTTTAATAAACAGCTATATGAGTCCTTTGTTTTTCATAAAAAGACCCAATGCTAATAGACACAGATTTGATGACCTCCTTTGGACTGTATTACTGCAACTTCTTTAAATATGACCTGGCCCTCTCTGTGTAGGATCAGGGACTACAAGTAACAATTTCTCTATCAATACTTTAAGCTAGGCCTCCGTCAGACTGATGTGCTGTAGCTTAAAAATCAATTCAATACTTCATCTAGTTCTCATCTGTGCTGGTATATCATTCTGTCAGACACCCATTTTCCATTGACTGTAAACATCTTTCACTAGACATGTTACCCAGAAGCCCTGGTTTCCACATTTAAATCAGAAAAATCCAGCTTAACTAGAGTATTTCTTGCCTATGTTCTCTACTTACATTAAATAGCAATGAAAGCATTTCTCAAGGTTAGTGGAAAGCCCTGTGCAAATATATACTCAGGAAGGTCTGCATGAAAGAAACCCAATCCACACACGTCACCATGATAAAGTATTCCCATCAAATACTTTGGATTACTTTCTGTACTTATAGCAAGTAATTTCTAACACCCAGATTAATTTTGCTTTGGATAAACTGGACATAGATTCTACTATACTAACCAAGCCAAATGAAAACACCATAAGCCATTTGTCCTATCAGATTTACCCTGGAATGTCCTGAGACCACATCTCTGTAACTGATTTGATCCAATTTTACTATCTTCTTTCCTTCTACAACAATTTACTCATAGAATATGTTCTTAAGCACATTCTTCAGGAATTTGTTGGTATAAATTCCAACCATTCTACATGTTTAGACAATTATCAATCACATGTAGGTAGAAGTCCCATGGTGAGTTTTAGAGTGTATGTTTCCCTCCTAAGAAGTATAGATGGACTTGAGAAAGAGCAGAGGAATAAGAAAGAGCTGGAAAGAAATATGGATTCTCAATTTTGATTACATAATTTGAGATCTGAGTTTCACTATATAAGTTAAGGGTATTTTAATGCTTAAAAGGAAAGAGAAATGGTAAATATCTAACAAAATATACTGAAATTTAACTATGAGAATAAGAGATCTCCCCATCTTCTGAGATCTTCTTCAATTTCTTTCTTCAGAGACTTGAAGTTCTTGTCATACAGATCTTTCACTTGCTTAGTTAGAGTCACACCAAGGTATTTCATGTTATTTATGACTTTTGTGAAGGGTGTTGTTTCACTAATTTCTGTCTCAGACTGTTTATCCCTTGTGTAGAGGAAGGCCACTGATTTGCTTGAGTTAATTTTATATCTGACTACTTTGCTGAAGTTGTTTATCAGGTTTAGGAGTTCTGTGGTGGAATTTTTAGGGTCACTTAAGTATAATATCATATCATCTGCAAATAGTGATAATTTGACTTCTTCCTTTCAAATTTATATCCCTTTGATCTCCTTTTGTTGTCTAATTGCTCTGGCTAGGACTTCAAGTATATTAAATAGGTAGGGAGAAAGTGGGCAGCCTTGTCTAGTCCCTGATTTTAGTGGAATTGCTTCAAGTTTCTCTTCATTTATTTTGATGTTGGCTACTGGAGAATACATCCAGTATGCACTCATTGATAAGTGGGTATTAGTCCAGAAGCTCGGAATACCCAAGATACAACAATCCACAAGAAACTCAAGAAGGAAGACCAAAGTGTGGATACTTCAATCCTTTTTTTTTTTTTTTTTTTTTTTTGGTTTTTTGAGACAGGGTTTCTCTGTGTAGCTCTGGCTGTCCTGGAGCTCACTTTGTAGACCAGGCTGGCCTCGAACACAGAAATCCACCTGTCTCTGCCTCCCAAGTGCTGGGATTAAAGGCGTGCGCCACCACTGCCCGGCACTTCAATCCTTCTTAGAAGAGGGAACAAAATACACATGGAAGGAGTTGCAGAGACAAAGTGTGGAGCAGAGACAGAAGGAAGGACAATCCAGGGACTGCTCCACCTGGGAATCCTTCCCATATACAGTCACCAAACCCAGACACTAGTGTGAATGCCAGCAAGTGCTGGCTGACAGAAACCTGATATAGCTGTCTACTAAAAGGGTCTGCCAGTGCCCGACTAATACAGAAGTGGAGGTTCATACCCATCCATTTGACTGAGCACAGGGCCCCCAATGAAGGAGCTAGAGAAAGGACCCAAGGAGCTGAAGGAGTTTATAGCCCCTTAGGAAGAACAACAATATGAACTAACCAGTACCCCCAGAGCTCCCAGGGACTAAACAACCAACCAAAGAGTACACATGGTGGGACTCATGGCCCCAGCTGCATATGTAGCAGAAGATGGCCTAGTCAGTCATCAATGGAAGGAGAGGCCCTTGGTCCTGTGAAGGCTCTATGCCCCAGTGTAGGGGAATGGCAGGGTCAGGAAGTGGGAGAGTGTAGGTCAATGGTTTGTTCAGGCAACGTAGGCTCAGTTAAGTAATAGGTCTGAACTCCACTGACCCAGTTGGCAATATCTTTGCCTGCAAACGACTGAAGGTGTTCAACCAGAACTCCTGAGTTTTTGGCCCCTGTTTCAGTCACAACCTCTCACAGCTGCCCCTGCAGGAGATGTGTGCTCTGTCAGGTAGACAATGCCTTAAGCTCCCAGCCTTCTATCTGGACGCTACCCCAAGTCATCTGACCACAGGCAGGTATGCCTCACCGTAAAGTCAGATAGCCACACCTCACACAGTATAAGGGGCGGTTTGTTCCCCTCCTCTCTCTCTTGCCCTCTTCCTCTTCTTTCCTGCTCTTTGTTCTCTCTCTTGCCTTCTTGCTCTCTTGCTCCCTTCCTTTCCTTTGATGCGTTCATGGTTTTTCCTTGAACCAAGTGCTTGTGAAACATTGTTGAAAATGACACAGCATCTATTCCTCAGTGTTACTTAGTTCATAGTTTATGCTGCATCTAAAAGTAACAAGATTTTAAAACATATATATATATATATATATATATATATATATATATATGCAAGTATATATAGTGAAAAATGCATGTGAATCCTTGATTTAAATTTTCACTAATCAGATTGTCTGTGTAAGAGTGGATCCATTTGCCTGTTCCTGGGCTTCTTTTCTTTCTTTTTGGTTGCTTTTTAATATAAAAAGTTTTCCTGTATTTTGTAATATTTTATCATTTTCTGCTGTCCTTGCTTTTGTGGTCTCTCTAATGAGAGACAGAGAAGGAGTTGATCTAGAAGGGAAGACAGGTGGGGAGGAATTGGGAGACATAGAGGGAGGGGAAACTATAAGCAAGATACATTGTATGAGAAAAAATCATTCTTAAATTAAAAGAAGGAGGATAAAGGAAGAAGTGGAAGAGAAAAAAGAGGAGGAGGAGAAAGAAGAGGAGGAAGAGGAGGAGGAGGAGGCGAAGAAGAAAGGGGAGGAGGAGGAGGAAGAGGAGGAAAAAACATGAACCCATCAACAGGCATTGATAGAAGATCTCAGTGAGCCCTACTGCTCCATGTTTAACTATTTCTGACTGATAGACTTAGTGGAAGACAAAGTCATATCCTTCCATTTTATCCTCACTGGTAACTAAAGCAAGTATGAATGGATAACTCTAATTCCGTTGTTAAACATACACCCTGGTTAAACTAGATGGGTCACAGAACAAACCCCAAAACAAATGAATATGGAACAAGTAACAAAGTGCAGTTGGAGGACTGAGACTTGGTAAAAGTATGAGAGAGATAAGAGAGGGTTGGGCATAGAATAACCAGAATGTATTAGTCACATGCATGAAATTGTCAAAGAATTAACTTAATTACTAATAAAATATAATAAAAAGAATAAGAGAACCCTTAAAAGAAGTGTTACTTTTCAGTGTCCTTGTTTATCTGTTTTTGCAATTGAGTTGTAAAATCATTAATAATCTGACACTAATTTGATTATATCCTGGTCAATTCTAACTACCTTTCAATCTCTGTGTTAGATGTACATGGATTCATAAAGAGGAACAATTGCTATGGATTCTAAAATGATGTAGTACAGTTGGAAGATAAGAGAATGAAAGGACAGAAGGAACATGGGAATAGTGGATGGAAATTAGAATGGTACATTATAGATTCTCAGAAGGGCTATTTTAGGGAACAGCAGATCCATGTACTTCAACCACTATGAAAAATTCAATATTCAGGCATAAGAACACTTTCTGTTTTGTGACCAACATTACTTTGGCAAAGGTATTCATGTTGCCATCTTCATGGACTGTTCACTGTAGCCATGCTCCAAAAGTCAGGCTACATGCTGAGCTTGGAAAGAAATGTGATATTTTCTACATTATGTTCATTTTGTGAAAACCTGAGCCTTAATCAGGGCTCCAGATAAAAGGTGCCAAGTCAATTCAATGCGTATTCGGTTGGATTTTGTCTTAGGAGTTCTTGAGTGGAGCACACACCATAGAACAGAGATGAAGCTTCTATTATGATGCAGAAGGACTTTGGGTGTTAGAGAATAAGGAATAGAGGATCTGCAATAAAAAATGTGTACCAGGTACCAAATGTAACTTGCCTAAGTAGCAGGCTATGCTTGCTATAGGAATAGGGCTTTAGATGCTCTATATCAGGACTGCTGGAGAATAGCTGGTAGTATCATGAGCCCTAAATTCTGGAGTTAATGAGTTTGCTGTTCCTAAGGTCATGTTTTGGTGCAGATTTTCTTTACTATGTCCTTACTTCTAATGGGAATATATATTCTGGGCCACAGCATATAGGAAGCAAATAGCTTATATTTTTCTTATATAGAGTCTCACAATTAAGAGTTTGTTCTGAGTTTCAAAAAAAATGCTTTGGAATTTTGAATGATTTTTACATTTTTAGGTCTATGGGGAGTTTTGAAGTTTTGCTAGATGCATTTGGCATTAAAAGATGATTGCGATTATGAAGGTCAGGAGTAGAATATGGCAGACTGATGTCTTCTCAAGATGCACATGTTCTAATGAGGTTTTTCAAATAATTTTCTAATGCGTTTTTTTTCCCAATAATTTAAGTCTTTTCTTCACTTGACATTCAGATTACAACCCCCTTCCTGCTCTCTTCCGAGTAATGCCCTTACAAATCATTCCCCTTATTGGCCCCTCCCCTTCTCCTTAGAGAAGGGGAGATCCCCACCCTGGGACATCCAGTCTTAGCAGGATTCTCCTAGCACATTCTCCCCCACTGAGGCTCAACCAGGCAGTCAAGGTAGTGAGAAGGGGATCAATGACAGGAAAGAAAGACTGACACAGCCCCTGCTCCACTTATTAGGGGACCAGTATGAAGACAAAGTTGTACATTTGCTACAAATGTATAAGGAATCTGGGTCAGGCTCCTCATGCTCCCTCTTTAGCATCCCAGGTTCTATGACCCCCCATAGTTCCAGGTTAGTTGATTCTATAGGTCTTCTGGCAGTGTCCTTGACCCCCTCCTGCTTGCTGACTTCTATCCCCCACTCTTCCACAAGAATTCCCAAGCTCCAGCTGCTGGATGAAGTCTTTCAGAAGATAGTTATACCAGGTTCCTGTCTGCAAGTAGAGCAAAGTATCATGAATAGTGTCAGAGATTGAGTCACTCAGGATGATATTCTCAATGAAGTTTGAGCTCCAAGTGTTATAATTGTGTTATCTATGTGCTATAAATGTTATAATTGTGTTATGAGATGTGGAACATTTGATGTAGGAGGCACTGGTAGAAGTGTTGGGTTTTGTACTGACCTTACATTACATTATAACTTGTCTTTTCTTCTGACCTGATATATTCATCTATCTATCTATCTATCTATCTATCTATCTATCTATCTATCTATCTATCTGTCAGTCTCTTCTCTGTCTGTCTGTCTGTCTGTCTGTTTCCTCTGACTGGTCATAAACAAAAAGGATACAAGCTCTGAGTATTACAAACCAAGCCATTATATCCTTCTCCAGCTTATCCGTCCATGTGAGGCTGTATCCTTCAAACTTTGAGTCAAAATTAACTTCTTAACTCATCTGGGCCATCTTTTGTGATAGTAGCATTCTGTAAGGTAGTGTAATATGTGTGAAGTGAAAGGCTCTTTGTTTTTAACCCAAGTTCAGAAATAAGGTCTATGAAGGACTGAGTATATAGCTCAGTGGTGTAGCAATTCTCTCAGTGCACACAGTCATTGATTCAAACTCTAGCAATTCAAAAGAGATATAGAACATAATCAGGCTTGAGGAAACTATTCCAACAATCCAACAATTGGTCTGATAGATAATTACTGGGTATATTTAATGGATTTTTACCTTCTAAGTATTTTTAATCACTAAAAAGAGAAGGAAAACATTTGCATATCATCACAATTTAGACAACTCTTGTATTATAAGCTGCCACTGCTCAAAACTATGAATATGAGTAAATAGGATAAATTCTTATCTAGGCCCACAAAGTACACATGCAAAATTGTTTGGATGAAGATACATATTGAATATTTATATTCATGCTTTTAGGTATAGCCAACAAATTTTCCATCATTCATCTGTCAGTCTGAGAGGAAAGACAGAGAGAATAATCTGTATCAAACTACAGCAGCAAACACCACCAAGAAAACAAAACATGATTAGAAAAACACATAGCTTTTCATCTGAGTGTGTATGTCTATGTGTGTGTAAGATATCTAAAAGAAATCTAAAAACATAATTCAGATTCAACAAAACAGTACAATTGACTTGGTGATGACTTTCCTTTCTGTCTATTTTTACTTAATAATTTTTCTATTCTCTGTTGACATCATTTAATTAAGCAGACATCTTGGAGATACTTTTGGCATTTCACAGAAAATGTCAGAGTAGAATGAAAGGGGAGATACATTATTAGCCTACATTCAATAGTATAGAGAGTCTCCAAATTTAAAGTGACTTAACTCTTTCATTCAATGCCCACACACTCTTAGATAGAAGCCAGAAAGACATTAAGGGTTAGGTAGTGACTATGAGGGATAATATCTCAGGTGTTTGAGTTCTTAGAAAGTGACCCTACTATGTGTCATCTATCAGAAGACACTAAAATAATGATACAGTTTTGATAATGCAAAAAATATGCCTTATATGACGTTCTGAAATTAAACTGCTCTGACACACTTGGGGACTATTTACATTCTATCTATAAGTTCATCATGAACATTAATAGAAAATAATTTGCAGATAAAGTCAGCAACTGTAATGTGTTTGCTGCTCTTGTTTTTAATATCATGAATAGCCAAAAACATCTCACTTCTTCTAACTTATGTTCATGGAATTCATGGTTCACTATTCCAGAGATATTGGTAAAGGGAGAATCATACTTCACATTTAACAGGCACAAAAACAGATCCATGAATCATTTATTTCTTATTTCCACAGATTGCTTCAAGGTTTCAGGCCAGAAGATAAAGGTACAGAGAGGTTTGTGTCATAGAGTATGTATGAGGGAAAAATGTGTAAGAAGAATAAAAGAAAACACACACGTATTGAATATGAAAGGATAACAGGAAAAAAATAAATCTTAAAGAAATAAAATGGAAGCCTGAGTGGTTAGAAGAAGAAACAAATCTACTTGGTTTATTTCTGGTGTCAAGGTATAAAATCATGCTGGTTTCTCTTGATGGCCAAATTATTTGTTCTTGGGGATATTAATGTTATTGGGATTGAAAGGAAAAACTATAAGCTAATGATCAATAGCTGTATATCATATAGTTTCTGACAAGATTATTTCAATTCTCCTTCTTAGCGAACATTTTTATTTTGGTGAGCCTACATGTGTATTATTCATTTACTCTACCCACCACCTTAATTTGTTGAAGCCACATCCTTCAATGTGATTATATGTGGTCACTAAGGACAGATTTGTTGAAAACAACTATCACAGGGTGGCATGCTATTTGGATAGCAAGAAGAAAAAGAATGAACAGAACTATATCTGACCTCATCTGTACACCAGGGAAAGATGATCAGACACAAGGAGATGACAATCCAGAAATAGACCTCACTGAAATTGAATCAAACCAGACCTCTATCTCCAACTGCAACTTTTAGAATTACAGGGAGGGGTAGCATGTTATTAAGCTACACACTCTATGAAATTTTGTTATAGCAGCATGAATTGACTAGGTAACATCTTAAGCCAGGTGCTCTACTTGCCAGGTGTATTCATGTGCCTATCCATCATTTCCTCAGGGATACTCACATGAGCACATTTCATAACCGTACTTAGGAAGGTGGTACTTCTAATGGCTTAGGGGTGGGGATGAAAGGATGCTTTAGATGTTAATAAGAGAATAGTGTTCTTGCAGAGAACTTGAGTTTGTTTTCCAATATCCATGTGGGTCTCCTCACAACTTCCTGTAACTCCAGCTTCATGGAATTTGATGACTTACTCCTCCCTTGGCACACACATTCACTCATGTGCACATAACCCACACAGGCATATATGTTTTAATTATATCAGACAGTTATAATTTTAAATACATCCTTTAAATCACTTTTATCATAGAATATATTACTTAGCTCTGAATGTGGAACACAGAAGCTTATTGCTAATGGCTGAATTTGACACACTAGTTATTTATGGTATTACCTAAAAATCAGAAAAACATATGTTAATACCTTTTTTTGATACAAATGAAAGAATTGGCTGTTGCCAACCTTTTAAATATTGAATTAGTCACTTTCTTCATCCCTCTCTAGTAAGGCCCAGAGCATCTCTTTGCTAGCACATCCATATGTTGCCATGTACTTACCCCTAACAGAAAGTGGGATTCTTTAGTCAGTCAGGAAAAAGTAGCATATTATCTAATTAGAAGTAAGCAAGAATAGTGTCAGTTATCTTATTTGAGTTATTGGGTGATGGCAAGCAGGTTCATGTCTCTTAGATTTCTTGAAGCCTAGGTGCTTTTAAGAGACATAATGCAGGGCTGGAGAGATGGCTCAGTGATTAAGAGCATTGACTGCTCTTCCAAAGGTCCTGAGTTCAAATCTCAGCAACCACATGATGGCTCACAACCATCCATAGCAAGAGATCTAGTTTTCTCTTCTGGAGAGTCTGAAGACAGCTACATTGTATACATATAATTAATAAATAAAATCTTTTTAAAAAGAGAGAGACATAATACACATTTTAAGCTATTATCATAGCTCACAAAGGCCATTTGTCATTTTGTTGTCCAGTTAAATGTACTCACTTAAGTTAAATGAATTGATTGTTAAACCAAATCTCTAGATGTTTTACAAATTTTGATTCTTCAGAGTTCTTTAGTGACTGCATTATTAGTATCCCTTGCAAGATATTAGGTTCATGACACACAATAATTTAAAATGTAAAAAACGATCTACTCTCTCATAGGAATTGTGTTCTACTTGAGTAGGAATAGATAATCATCATATAAGTTGTTATGGATATGCACACTGCAAAATCTATATCTGGTCAACCATTACTGCCTTGAGAAAAGGAAAGCACAACCCAGGCCATATTGGCAAGTGGATATAGATCTCTTGCCATCTTGCTTACATATCATTTACTACATCTTTGAAAATGGGTGGAGAAAACCTCTGAATATCCTAAATATTAGCATTAATATTAGTAACCAAAGAAGCTAGAAGATGGCCCACTGGACAATATCCTTGATTCACAAGTGTGAGGATTAAAGTTTGAATTCCCTAACCACTCAAATGAAACCTAGTTGATCATGGTTGGCTCATCTCCCAGCATGCAGGAAGCAGAATCAGGACATCCTGAGGCAAGCTGGCTAGCTATACTAGTGAAACCTTATGAGTTCACTGAAAGCTACTATAGTAACAAGTAACAAATAAAGTGATTATAGGATATTTACTTATGGCTTCCTAATTCACATGCACACACAAACTTTTATATTTCACATTGATGCATGTACCACATAAATGCAAGAACACATACACGTTTACATATGCATAACACACACATACAAAATAATCAGTAGAAAAAGCAAAAACATTGGCTTCTAATCAGATTAATCAAGGTAGAGATGCAAGCCTAGCATCAATTTCATATTAATGTGTAAGAAAGATAAAGTAGAAAATGTTATGAGGCAGGTGGTATTACAGAGGACATATTATAACTAACAATGTTGGCCAAAGTTAGGATACCATACTTAACGAGGGAACTTGTGGTGACTGCCATAAGGGGTTAGTAGTGGAAATATTTATTTTAAATAGATATGTATTCATTCACAGATAGATAGGACTTGTACATAGATACCAACAAAACATGGTCATAATTCTCAAACATGTCTAGTCCGAACAACTGATTGAAGGCTACTTCCATCTAATGAGATAGTTTTCTGTGACATTTCTTAGGAAGATATGAACTCAAGCTTGGTAACTACAGATAGGGCACAGATGATCAACCAAAGAATTGACTCTCATGAGTCTATCTTGAAGTATTGAGTTTATTGAGATTACTGACAGGAGACAGGTGAAACTAAGGTGACTACATCACCTAAAAATCTCAGCCCATGTGTATGATGACTCAAAATCCGCTTCCCTAGTTGCTTACAGAAAGAACATGGTCCATGTTCCCATGTTACTTACAGATCCACGATCAGTATTCCTCCTTCTAACAAATGCTAGCTGCTGACATAACCGTGGGGAAGAGCCCTGAGAGGCTTGTAATTACCTAAACATTTTTAATCTTATAATCTCTATAACTTCTTGAACTTCTACTATTCCACCAGTGACTCCACTCTTGTGAGTCTCCCTCATCTTGCCTGAAGAGAATGTTCTAATTTGAAGGAAACAATTCTACATCATATTAGATACAAAAGTAAAGGAACAAAGTAAGTATACTCAGAGAAAAATGAATACTACTAATTATAAGTTGGTTAATCAACGGTACCCAAAAGATATTTTGACATGAAGAATATAAGAGATTATTGAATGTGTTCAGGAATTATGTGGAAGTTGTATGTTTTCCCTTAAGTCAGTATCTCCTGTGTCTCTCTCGTAACCCAGAATAGTTTGTATCTAAAAAAGTTACTTTTACTGATGTTTGGTCTTCTGCTTGCAAACCAGCCACTCATGTTCAGAGGCTTTCTGCTTCTGCTTCTGCCCTGCTTCTGACCTTCCTGAGTAAGAAACAAAGATGTGAATCAATTGCCACTCAGAATGAGAAAGCTACTATGTATATTGGAGTATGATCATCAGGGTCAGATAGTTTAACTTTAACAAAAGATGCTGGGCCCTATGAGAGTCAAACAGACTCCACATATCCACACCCCATATACTGGGCTTCCAGGCAGCAACCAGCTATTACATGATCTCTGAATGTGGCAAGTACTTTCCCCAGAGCTTCTGCTGTTATTTCAGAAGATGAATGTTAAGAGGCCACAGATATATTCCACCCTCAAGAAAGAAAATAAAAGTTTGTATTGCTAGATATCCTTAGCACAAGCATAAGAACCCATCATGATTTTGATTGACAGATTAACAACTTACTTCCACATTTATTTTCAGAGCCCAGTCTTTACATTACATGTTCACATTATGATTCATCTTGTATAGTATGTTGTTAAAGTAACTACTCTAATATGATTATATCTTGACAGTTAATGCCTGATGAAATCATTGTTGTTAGAATCATTGGCAAAATAGTGCCAACAAGGAAAAGTGACTGATACAGGGGTTGTGGGCATAATTGTTTCAACTTGATGTTCAAAGGCAATCTCTTATCTTCTATTATTATTATTGCCTTTGTATTTTTAACATGAATACATAGTGCATATACACAGGGGCATGTACAGGCACACCCATGCACATATATGCACTATATATGCATAGAACATAAATACATGCAGGCAAGCAAACATGCAAAGAAAATAGAAGTAAATAAACCTTTTAAAAATATATAATGACTATTAAAATACTAGAAAATTTATTCCTTAATCAGGTATGAATGTGTATGTTGTCCCTGTTGGGAAAACACTACCTTGTTTCATTTCTGCCAGCAACTCACTGAGCATGCTAACCAGATATGAACATCTTGCTAATTGAAGTCTTTCTTCATTAACCAATAATTATCCTTATTTATTTGGTTGGTTGGTTTGGTTGTGGTTTTTAAAGAAAGGTTTTCTCTGAGTAGCTCTGGAACTCACTCTGTAGACCTGGCTGGCCTTGAACTCAGAGATCATCCTGCCTTTGCCTTTAGAGTGCTAGGATTAAAGATGTGCACCACCACCACCACCACCACCCAGAACCTATTTAATTTTAATCAGTTCCAATACTGGACAATACTGGCATGAGACCACTCATGTCTCATAGAATGAAATTATTTAATGCATTTACACTAATAAGGTATACACACACAAATTCCCTAAGTGTGTATTACTTGTCATATTTCTTTTAAAGAAAAACCTTAGAATGGCTAAAGAATTGTTTTGTGGAAACTTGAAGTGGAGACTTCCAGTAATATTGTATGAGGGCCAGAGACGGCCCATGGTAGAAAGGCACCTGCCACCAAGCTCTATGATGTTTGAACCCCAGGAAACAAATAGTGCAAAGAGAACTAACTCCCACAAGCTGTCTTCTGACTTCTACATACTCAGTACAGAGTATACACATACACACTCATACTCACATGCACATGCACACACATGAACACACACACACCTATCTCACAAGCTTTCTCTCACACAGAGACATGAACAGCCCTCTGCACACCTTTCATGCACACACAAACACACACACACACACAGGCATGTACAGGCATACACATATACACATACAGAGACATGCACAGGCACACACATACATACACTAAAATGTAATACATATTTTAAAATATATTTTTAGTACTCAGGTACAATTTACCTCTAGTCTCATTACTGCAGGGTTTGTTCTGCATGGGTGTTATTCAACTTAAAGCTTATACACTGGCCCCGGTGTTTCTGGGATGATATTTAGCTTTGCCTGGGATGTTTTTGTGCTCTCTCCTATACACATCTGTGTGCTCCTCTATGTCTTTGTGCATGGGAACCTGCTAGGAGCAATTTGGGATTAACTATAGACATGACATTCATGGGTTTCCTTCATAGACCAAACAGAGAAACTGAGGAAAGAGAAGATTCTCTGCGAGTTCTTAATATCAGAAGCCTAAGTTGTCCCAAAGGTACTTGGGGTTCTCAAAGTCATGAGTTTTTATTAAAAGGATAATCGGTGATAGCTTATAGCTTCTACTATAAATTACGCATAATTCAGTTCTGAAACCCAGCGATGCTGCCAGTGAACTAACCAGGAAAGGAGAGTGGCTTGGGCAGGATTTGTCTTTTACTCTTTTACTTTGTGTGTGTGTGTGTGTGTGTGTGTGTGTGTGTGTGTGTGTGTGTATGTGTTTGTGTGTGCATGTGTGTGTGTATGTGTTTGTGTGTGCATGTGTGTGTGTATGTGTTTGTGTGTGCATGTGTGTACAATGTTGAGTGGTATTTTTTTATCTGCATGTGAATGTCAAAAGCTCTGAAACTGGACTTACAGATAGGTATGAGCTGCCATGTGTGTGCTTGAAGTTGAACCCTGGTCCTCTCTAAGAACAGTCAGTGCTTTTACCATTGATCCATCTCTCCAGCCCCCAAGAGCAACTCTGTAATAGAGCTGCTGTGCACATTGACCAATAAAATCAGACAGACAAAATGAAAAATGAGCAACTGGAAAATAGGAAGTTTGATATTTATTTTTAAAATATATTTTATTTTAGACAATTTTAGGTTCATAGCAAAATTAACAGGAATATTTTTTTAAAATCCACCTATTGCCTGCCTCTGTACATACACAGCCATCTCTGTTTTCAACCTCATTTAAAGGTGTATTTCCTTTAATGGGAAATTATTCCCCAGACACATCAGACATGCCTTTATTGCCCAGAGCCCACAGTTTGTTCAGGTTTCCTGCTTGGTGTTGGACATCTTCTGGGTTTAGACAAAGCTATTCTCTGGGTTTATCATGGTCAAATCAAGCCATGGCAATTTCACTTCCTCACACAATTCTTTTCCTTCTACTTCCCTCTCTTCCACCATAATCTCTGAAAACATCCACTCTTTTTCACTCTTGCTTGTGTTTTCTAAGACTGACAGAAAATTGAATTATATAAATCCCAGCCTTTTGAGATTCTTTTTTTTTTTTTTTTTTTTTTTTTTTTTTTTTTTTTTTTTTTTTTTTTTTTTTGCATAGAAGTATGCATCCAAGGTTCTCCTTTGCCTTTTCCTATCTTGATCACTCATTTTTGGTACTGAATTCCATCCCCTAGGTACACAAGGTATTTTTATCTGCTCACTTGTTGATAGACATCTTAATTGGCTAGAATTTGAACACATTTCTGATGACCAAGAAACTTGATTTATTAATCTTATTTTAATGGTAGATTTACTATAATAAGAAACTTTTAAACAATCTTACACAGCATCCATAGTGTCCTCTATTCCTACTAATAGAAAAAGCAATGAAGACCTTCAATCATTCCACATCATGACCAGCAATTATAGTTGCTAGTATTTTTAATGTGGCTTTCCAATTAGGTATATAATGGTGTCTTGTTTAAATTTGCCTTTCCCTAAAAATACCTGATGCCATTTTCTCTTGTGCATATTTCATATCTGTGTAGTTTTCAAGTTGGGGCATCCGTGCATGTCTTTGATCCATTTGTTGTTAAATTGTTGGATTTTAAGTATTTTTGTACATACACTGGATAATGGTCCAATTTAGCAATGATTCCCTTTGTGAGTGAGACAATCCTTTAATATCATAACTTAAAAGCCATCCATACACAAAGCCACCTAGAGTTTTACTATAATCTAGTGCCTTTGTATTTTTGCATTTTGCATGAAGGTAATTTAATTCATTTGAGTTTAACTTTTGTGACTATTTTAGTATATGTGCATGGATGTACAGCTTTACCTGTGTGTGTTCAGTAGTGCCTGTGCTGTGTAGTAAAGACCATCTTTCTGTATTTCATTATATTTGTTAAAGATTAGTTGACAGTTCCTACAGGTCCCTTTCTGTATTATAAACTTTTACATTTTCAATTCATTCTTTATTCAATATTATACTGTCTTGATTACAGTGGTGTTTTACTAAGCCTTTAATGTTTATTGCATTTTAATAGTAATGAAATTCTGAGATAAGGATTTAAAAGCCTTGAAACATCCTTTTTTTCTAAATAATATAAACTGGACTCTTTCTTGTTCCGTATTTTTTCCTTTTCATCTCATTGAGAGAGCAAAAATCCTGCAGGCTGTCTTTTCCATTGTGTTGGTGCCAACTACAAGAGTGGGTACCCAGCACGGCCCAACCCCTGAAGGCAGGTGGCTGATCAGAGGATATAGGAATGTCAAGTGACCTGGCTCTTGTAAATGTCTGAGCCTTTAGTTGTTACAAAGGCCATGGTATTTGTCTCACTTGATGGAATGATGGATGCTGTAAACGTGGTAGGAAATTGTGTTTCCCAGCAAGACAAGGTGCTAGGGAAGGCAGTAACTAAACACTCATTCACTGACATAATGAACTGTGTTCAAAGCTATGTTCTCAACAAGGCTAGAAATGTAAAGGAAATTCAAAGCAGACCCTTAACAACCCTAGTTTCCCCATACTAATACACACACACACACACACACACACACACACACACACCATATTGTATTTACGTGACATTATGTTTTTACATAGCCCTCTATGGCAACTCAGGTAGAAGCCTGAGAAATTTATTTTCAATTTCTTTTATTTCTTAAGCCTAGACATAGTTTCTCTTATCAACAGGCAAGTCAGATAAAATGTCGACTATTCCTCTCCTTTTAGAAAAGATGTATTCAGCTGTTCTTCTTCCTAACCTTCTAAAACATAAAGTGACAAACACAAGTCTCATAAAATATCCTGGTTCTGATGAGTGAGACAGCCGAACTCGATAACAAATACTGAATGGGAGCAGTAATAGCAGAACCACTCAGCCAGAAACTCAGACCTGCCAAACTCCCTTTACAGAGGCAGGTGGAGGAGTGCTCTCCAGAAACAGTCTCTTAACACTGTCAGAGGCCATCTTGCTTCACAGAACTGCAATGAAGACAGACCATATTCTCAGGCTCAGACATGCCAAAGCTTCTGCCCAGAACTCTGCTGAGCAACACATTGTTTACAGGGTGACATGTTCCTTATTTTTAAAGAGGATGATATTTTCAATGAAAATGCAATCATTGCAAAACAGTCACTGATGTGTGTGCATCTTTAAAATTTTTCATTTATGTGGCCTCAGAAGTTAGAAAAATTATCTATTATAAGAGAGGGGAGACCATTTATTGTCAAAAGCATTCTTCTCATTTTAATTCTGTGAAAATTTACTTCTTTAGAAAAAAATGAACGCCAATTTCTTTTTTATCATAGTATTTTAAGATTATAATAGAGTTACATTATTTTCTCTTTCCTCTCTCCAAACCCTCGTTTATATCCCTCGCTGCTTGCTCTTAAATCAATGTATTCTTTCTGTTGCTTTAAAAAGACACAAGCACACACATACACAAACACACACACACACACACATGCACACAAACACATGGGTAGGAATGTGTACATGTATGTATGTCCATGTCTATGTGTGTGTTCATGAGTGTGTGACCGTGTATGTGTGTGTGTGTGTGTGTGTGTGCATGTGTGTGTTGTAATATATAGGAAAAACCTGCACACTCTGTATAATACTACTGCTATGCATGCTTTCACGGCTGACCACTTACCATTGGATGACCAATTGGTGTGCTCTTTCCTGGGAAAGACCATTTCTCTGTCTTTCTCTCATCATTCCTTAGTCGCCTGTAGTTCTTTCTATATGGATGAGTGTTCTTGAGCTTTCCTCCTTCCAGGTCAGCAAGTCTACTGTTGTCCTTCTTGTTCAGATCGTGTTCAGGGAGCCATGCAAGTGAGACTCCTTGGGTGTAGCTTCTCTCACATTCCTAGAAAATGCAATTGTACAACAAAATTCCTGTTTCTATAGCTTTTACAGTCTTTCTGTCCTTTAGATTTCAAATATCTCTGAGCCAATGGGCATGAATTGTGTTGTGGATGTATCCGTTGGGACTAGGCTCCATAACTGTGCTTTGATAGATTGTAGGTTTTTTTTTTTTTCTTCTGCTCATCTCTGGCTACTGTAAAGAACAGTTTTCTTGATAAGGTGAGAGAACTATAGTTAACTGTGGATATAAGGACAGACATTAAGTCATATTTAATGATTATCCTGGTTTATTAAAGTGGTGGTTTTCAGCATCTCCTTTGAGATCCATGAAGTCACTAGGTCCAGGTAGTTGGCTAGTTTTCCAGCATCCAGCATGGTTTATTGCTTGTTGATCATGCCTTTAAGTCCAATTTGAGAGCTGATGTTGATTGCCAAAGTAAGTGTGTCAGTATTGGAGCCTTAGGGTTATTGCGCCATGATGGTGGTTCATAGAGTTATATCTAGGTAGGACTGTGGCTTGGTTTCTACCTTTGCAAACTTGCATGAGGATTAGGGGTATCACAAAAGCTAGTGCACTGATAGCAATCTTTCAAGTCAGATCCAGCTATGGTCCTCCAGGTACTGTATCTAAAATGTGTGATGTTTTCAGTAATACATACTTACTTACCCGCTCTGGGAGACAACCAAAATCAGTAGCAATAGTCTATGTTTGAAGAGTCTCTTGGGCAATTCTAAACAAAAATTCAAGAGGGCTTCTCATGCCTACTCTGGGATTTTGGCTTTTTTTTTTTTTTTTTTTTGACAATATAGGAATCTTTCCAGATGCATTGCAATCCCAGATGAGAAATTTCATTTAAACTATGTGTATATGCATATACAGGGTTATACATATTATAGGTAATTTAGATAGGTAGGTAGGTAGGTAGGTAGGTAGGTAGGTAGGTAGGTAGATAGATAGATAGATAGATAGATAGATAGATAGATAGATAGATAGATGTGATTCCTTGTGACTTAAAAATATTTCTATTATTTTATTCCCCTTCTTCCTTCTCTATCTCTATTCTCTCTTCTTTGTTAACACTATCCCCACCTTTTTTTTTCATTTTTCCCCTTAATGTCTCTTCTATACTACCATTTCCTTCTCTGTTGTTTGTCTCTCCCCCACTTCTTATAATGTTCTATTTTACTTCTATGATTTCTACTGGTACTCCAAGTTGTATGCTGATATCTTAAGAAGAAAGTTTAAGGATATGGTTTTAGTTGTTTTTCTAGAAAGATGTAATAAAGTTAGAATCAAGAATAGAATATGTCCCATCATCATAGAGTAGTTAGTAGATGCTGCATAGTAATGAATACAATGAGCTTTTATAAATTACAATAAGAGAAATAGTCCTGGGACAAATTTGTGATCAAGGAAAGAAAACATTCATCTTAGGTCAGCTCCAAGGATGAAGAAGCACCAGGTGTTCACTATGATAAAGCAAGGCCTTGTGAAACTGTTGCTTTGAACTTATAATGAGCTTATAGGATATAATCCTGCTTGGAACTTAATGTTGACATCCTTCTGTCACTCCTCTTTTGTGTGACACTTTATCTGTGAGATAATTTTATAAAGAACTTTTGTCTGAGAAGGTATAAAGAGGCTGAAGGGAGAAATAAAGTGAGACTATTGGGGTTCTGCCTCATCCACCAAATGTATATGTGTATATATGTATATATGTCTTATGTATGTGTATACATACATATGTAGGTTTATGTGTATGTATAGAAGTACACATGTGCATTTGTCAAATTGATGGAACAGGTGATGGGGCCCAGACCGTGTGCAATGTGTGCAGTGTGCAGTGTATGTGTGTGTGTGTGTCTGAATTCCTTTCTTCCTTTCTTCCTTTTTTTTTTTTCCTCTCACCAAGCTAGTGAAGGGCGCTGAGCCAGAGAGAAATGAGCCCAGGTAACTAAGCCCTTTTTATTTTTACTTTTTATTTGTTTATTTTATTGGTTATTTTATTTATTTACATTTCAAATGTTATCTTCCTTCCCAGTTTGCCCTCCACAAAGCCCTTATCCTCTCTTCCATCTCCCATGCTTCTATGAGGCTGCTCCCCTATCCATCCATCAACTCCCTCATTTGCACCCTAGGATTCCTCTTATGCTGAGTCATCAAGCCTCCACAGGATGAAGGGCCTCCCCTCCCACTCTTGCCAGATAAGGCTGTCCTCTGATACATATGCAGCTTGAGCTATGGGTCCCCCCATGTGTACTCTTTGGTTGGTGGTTTAATCCCTGGGAGCTCTGGTGGCTCTGGTTGGTTGATATTGTTGTTTTTCCTATGGGGTTGCTTACACCTTCATCTCCTTCAGTCCTTCCCCTAACTCCAATCTTCTACTGCTATTAGCAGGAGTTAAATTGCTAGAAGCCAGTGGATTTTGGCCTCAGCAGAGCAAATAGTTAAAGAAAAAGTTAAATTGCCAAAACTAAGCAGTTTTTGGCCCCTCAACTGCCAAATCCATACTCATTTCATTCCCTTCTTGGGAAACTGGATGCCTGAGTAGCCCCCAGCATTTCTGGTTCTCAAACAGGGACTCTGATTTCTTACACATGCTTAGCATTTTTCTCAGTTTTCATTCTTTCTTTTATATTTTTTAACATACTATTTCCTGTGTCAAGGAATTCAAACATGTGATGACTATTGAACTCAGTAGCCTAGGAAACAGTATCAACAATAACATTTTTGGCAATCATGTAAGTAAATTTATAGTTAGAAAAACACTCTACTATCCTTATCTAAGCAATTATACTAATTAGATTGAAAAATCTTGACACTTCCAATTAGCATCTATGAAAAAGTGCATATTTGTAAATACAATAGATGGTAAGAAATGATTTTTGTAATTAAAGTAAATTGTTTATCAAGATCTGGTAATGCTATTATCTAGCTTCTACTGCTGTTGAATTGAAAGTATTATTTGTAATTTTCAGGTGTTAAGTGAAATGTGTTACTGAAATATTTGGAAAGGAAATATCACAAGCTAAGTTTAAAGTTAACACAATATAGAAGAAATTTTCCAATGGAAAATCAGATGATTTTTGTAAAGCATGGTAACCATGTGTCAGTGTTTTTCAAAAAGGTATCTTCCAGTCCTTCTTGTCTTGTACCAGATGGATTGTGATTATTGGAAGATAAATTTCAAAATATTCAGATTTATTAATTTTATAAATATCAATATTTTATTTGGTGTTGGTTCAAGATACTATTTATTTAAAAGTAACACCTGGGAAATTTATACTTGTAATACTTGTAATTGTGCAAAGTAAGCAATCAGAAAGACTGTGGACTTAGTATTAACAAGTTGGGTGTTTTTATTAGATATTTTCTTTTATTACATGTCATACAATATCTCCTTTCCCAGTTTTCCCTGTAAAAAAAAGAAAAAAAATAAATAAAATAAAACAAAAACAAAAACAAACCCCTGTTCTCTCCCCCTCCCCCCTGTTTGCCACCCTACCCTCTCCTGCTTACTGGCCCTGGCATTCCCCTACAATGGATGCCGGCAAGTGCTGGCTGACAGGAGCCTGATATAGCTGCCTCCCGAGAGGCTCTGACAGTACTTGACTAATACAGAAGTAGAGGCTCACAGCCATCCATTGGACTGAGCACAGGGTTCCCAATGAAGGAGCTAGAGAAAGGATCCAAGGAGCTGAAGGGTTTGAAGCCCCTTAGGACGAACAATAATATGAACTTACTAGTACCCTCAGAGCTCCCAGGGACTAAACCACCAACCAAAGAATACACATGGTGGGACTAATGGCTCCAGCTGCATATGTATAATAGAGGATGGCCAAGTTGGTCATCAATAGAAGGAGAGTCTCTTGGCCCTGTGAAGGTTCTATGCACTAAAACGTTTTTAACCCTGCATCTCTGGACCTTAGCAAGATGGGAGAGTTGGCTTCTAGATAATGACCATCATAGCATCTATCATAGAAGGACATCAAGGAAATGTTACCTTCTGTTACCACTAGCAAAATTTTTTTCATTTGTTTGTTTGAAAAGCACAAAAAGGAGCTTTATTCAATGTGTTTACATTGGAATGGTCCAGTATGATTCATGGCTCTGGGTGGGCCAAGGAGCTCCTTACTCTTTTGGAGAAGTTAAACCATGCTCAGAGGTTGGCACACCACATTCTACAAACAATACTAACAGGCTGGCTAGCCAGGACTCTTCTGGTGGGATTGGCAGCCAACAGTTTGTATTTCAAGGGCTATTTGTAAGAGGAGAAAAGAATTAACAATAATTAAATAAAGGCCATGAATTTGGAAAGAGCAGAGAGGAGATGGCAGTGGTGGATGAGAAAATTATGCAATTATATTTTAATTTCAGAAAAACATACAAAACAAAACAAACAAACAAAAAACCCAAAACAGTAGAAACACCATAGAACTTTGGTGCAAACAAGCACACTTTAAGAGATATTATTATGATATGCAAGCACTGTCTGTCATGAGATAAAAAGTTAAACTTGTTTTGCATTGAATGTCTTAAGGAGACACCTGTGTGCTATCACTTTGTATAGACTGTTGAGAAAACACTCCAAGAAAAGGGATTTTTGCAGGAAAAAGTACATGCCAAAGCCTAGTGTACTAAGAAGAGGATCGCTGTTAGTTTTAGATACCATTTATACAGTAAATTCCTCACATATAAAAGGTATTTGTTGCCCAATCCTCAGTTAAGTGTAAAATAAACTCATATTGTACCCCTGTAGACTCCCTCTGACTGATTTTAATCTGAACTTCTGTCAACACACGTAAGCATCCCATGCCATCATTGGCCATGGAAATCAACGCTCACATGCCTGTGAATTTCTCCCTGATACTGGCCCATGACTACCCTTCAATTTATTTTGAGATCTAACAGTTGATTGAATTTGGTCACTCCTCTTTATTAACAAGCAACCTATGAATGAGTACATATGACATAAAAAAAGAAAAAAGAAAAGAAAAGAAAAGAAAAGGGCATCTTATCCTTAGCTCATCTGTTGTCACCTACAGCGTTTCTTTCTAGTTGTACTGGAAAAGAATGCAGGGAAATAGATATTCCTGTCTACATGTTTCTCCCTTCCCTATCCTCCTCCAAACCTTCCCATATACCTCTCCCAACTCTCATTCAAGTTCTTGGCCTCTTTTTTACTGTTATGACTGTATTTATACACACACACACACACACACACACACACACTCACACAAATATAACATATTGAGTCTATAGGATGTTACTTGTATGTATGTTTTCGGGGCTGACCACTTGTCCAAGTTTTATTGGAAGCCAATTAATAACTTATAAATCAGCTATATTTGTTTGTATATAAAATTTCTTTTGTGTTTCATTTAAACAAAAACAATTGTGGACAAGTAGACACAATCACAAATAACTCAAATTTTTATTTTTCTGTATTCCTGAAGAGATTTATTTGTGGTTGCATTCTTAAAATATGGAAACTTATTCTTGTATAGAGGGCTTTTTAATACCATGAAGAACTAGAAATAGATACTGACTTATTGAGAATACATAATTATGAATAATTGCACAATTATAAAGTAAAGTGATAGGGATAAACCTGATTATCCATTTCACAATAATAAATATAATTGTTTTTCTAAAGACCATACGTAGCACTTATAGTTTGCTGATCACAAAATTAATTAACCTGTTCATTTACTAGAAAAAAAATAAGAAACCAGAATATGCCACACAGAAAATTAGATCTCACTGAACTATGATCTTTGTCACCATCTCATAATAATCTCAACTTTTTAAAAGAAGTCAGCAAGCATTTTCTTTTAGGTACTTAAAAAATTTTTAAAAATTGAAAGATTCATTAATTATATGAGAAAACAGTAGTCACTATTGCCATTTCTATGTACAGTGGGAAGAATCTAAGAAATCATATAATACTTAGATTTTAAAATTCTGTCAACGATAATAAATACCTTTATTTTTTGTCTAAAAACTGCTAAATATGTTATGTTTATTTGCTAGGAAATTCCTTTAAAATACCAAGTCTGAACAATATGAATTATTGGTCAAACTCTGGATATTTTGTGGTGGGGTTTTAAATTTCATTTAAAATTCAAAAAAGTACACATAAAAATAAATATTTGCTGTTAACTTGCAATAAAAATATCGCAAATCAGGTATGTATTTGTCAATATTAAGTTAAGGCATTTACTTGCTCTCAGTCAGTCTTCAGTTGAAATAAAACAATATAGCTCTAAATTAAAACACAACTTTAAGGAATCCATAACTGAAAGTGGTTTGATGTAGTCCTGCAGAAATAATATTCTTTAAAATACCTTCCCTAGTGCAAAGGAATAATGTTTTTTATAAGTCAGAATGAACTACAGACTACAGAGAGTTTGACCTTCAAAGATGTGAAAGATATTTTTTTCCTCCTGGCAGTTTTATCAAGTAAATCTATAAATCAAATTTAAAAGACACAGCTTTACTCAGATATGTAAGAGTTCAGCATGTGAACCCACACACTTCTTTCCTGTAAGACATCAAACTTGACTTCATCTCATAAACTAAAAGAGAAAATGGCTAAAAAGAAAGATGTGATATTTGATATTTGAAATGTTACAGAAATAACTGTGAATTTGAAACTGCATTAAGTAAGAGAGAAGAGATAGAAGGCATGAGAGGAATTGATCTAAATGAGATGAGCATGGGAAAGCCCTCTAGAATGAATGGATTCAAGACAGGCAAAAAAAGATTAAAATATAAAGAATAGTGACAGTAACCCCAATATAGAAACAAAAAAATAAATTTAAAAACAGGTCACTAAATGCCCCTCTAGAGCCTTCCAGAAGGAAAATCACATAGAACTGGCAATGTCTATCAGAGAAATGAAATGAATTATTGTTGCCCATCATATTGAAAGAGCTAGTGGATATATATTTGAATCACTCCCTCTTGAGGAACATAGATTTCAAAATGCAGTCAGGCTATACAATCTAGAAGTATACTGTTCAATGTTAACATAGGTTGTTACCCATTGTTAGAGTAGTTCTTTTGAAAAGAAATCAAAACTGCAAAACAGAACATCTCCAGTTGTACACTACAACATTAACCTACTTTCTTTCTGTCTATACACTTCTTGCTTCTACTTCTCCTTTCCATCACTGTTCCCTGGTTTCCAGATCCCTACTTCTGAAAGCAACACACCTCACTAACACAGAATTTGAAAATAAAATTAATGTTAATGGAGTGTATAACTTATTTCCACTGCATTACTGGCTTTATTTCATGTGACTTCTTCAGTCTGTGCCTGTGATCTTATGATATTCCATCTGGTTGTTACTTAAATGTTCAGTGTTTCCTTTTACAGGACAATTGTAGACTTTTCAAGACCTATCTCATTTAAGTAATCCTTAATTCCTTTGACAATGTGTGACAGTAATTAACACCTCACATCCGAACTGAGATTTATATAATAGATAAAGGTATATGTGTGTGCATAAATTTATATCTATATCTTTTTATCTTTATATATATATCTATCTATATATTATCTTTATATATTTTTATATCTTTATATATTATCCACACCTAAACCACATATATACATTTATACACATACATTTACATATATCCATCCTTACAAATAATGTTTTCTATCCTTATATTAAGATAGCTTCAAGTAAAACACTTCCTGTGGTTACACTGTTACTGTCATTTCCCCTATTAACAATACCATTGATAATAGAACCTCACATTCATTGAGGCTTTGAAGATTCCAGTATTTGTTGTCAGTACAGTAAAGTGTGAATTGACAAAGTAACCATGCTATGTCTGCAAACTTTGTTACCTAAGAGAAGGAAAAATAAGCCTAAATACCATAAGTATCTATTATATTTGCCAATGTCCGAGCTTACATACAGTGTTAACGTTCATACAGCTGAGAGAGTGGCATGTGTTCAAGAGTCACCAAGTACATGATGTCACCAAGTAAAAATGGAGATGCCAAAAAAATACTGATATCATCAAAATGTTTCAATAAGAGATTTATTAAAACTATTTTATATTTTCATATTTTAGGATATGGTTCAATATTGCTAAATCAAGGATGATTGGAATTATTTGCCCAATAAAAGATGGGCATATTCAATGAGGTTTTCTTTTATCTTTTTTTATTAGATGTTTTCTTTATTTACATGTCATACAATATCTCCTTTCCCAGGTTACCCTCTGAAAAAAATAAAATTAAAAAAAATAAAACAAAACAAAAACAAAAACAAGCCCTTGTTCCCTCCCCCCTCCCCCTGCTCACCACCAACCCTCTCCTGCTTCCTGGCCCTGGCATTTCCCCCTACACTGGGGCATAGAACCTTTACAGGGACAAGGGCCTCTCTTCCCATTGATGACTGACTTGGCCATCCTCTGCTATACACATGCTGCTGGAGCCATTAGTCCCACCATGTGTACTCTTTGGTTAGTGGTTTAGTCCCTGGGAGCTCTGAGGGTACTAGTTAGTTCATATTGTTGTTCATCCTAAGGGGCTGCAAGCCCTTCAGCACCTTGGGTCCTTTCTCTAGCTCTTTCATTGGGGACCCTGTACTCAGTTCAATGGGTGGCTGTGAGCCTCTACTTCTGTATTAATCAGGAATGGTCAAAGCCTCCAGAGAATCAAATAACCATATTAAAAAATGGGGTATAGAGCTAAACAAAGAATTCTCAACTGACGAATACTGAGTGGCTGAGAAGCACCTAAAAAAATGTTTGATATCCTTAGTCATCAGGGAAATGCAAATCAAAACAATCCTGAGATTCCACCTCACACCAGTCAGAATGGCTAGGATAAAAAACTCAGGTGACAGCAGATGTTGGAGAGGTTGTGGAGAAGGAGGAACACTTCTTCATTGCTGGTGGAACTGCAAGCTGGTACAAGCACTCTGGAAATCAGTTTAGCTGTTCCTCCAGGAATTGGACATAGTACTACCAGAGGACCCGGCTATACCACTCCTGGGCATATATCCAGAAGATGCTCCACTATGTTCATAGCAGCCTTATTTATAATAGCCAGAAACTGGAAACAACCCAGATGTCCCTCAACAGAGGAATGGATACAGAAAATGTGGTACATCTACACAATGGAGTACTACTTAGCTATTAAAAACAAGGAATTTATGAAATTCCTGGGGAAATGGACGGATTTGGAGAATATCATCCTGAGTGAGGTAAGCCAATTACAAAAGAACACACATGGTATGCATTCTCTGATAAGTGGATATTAGCCCAGATGGTTGGAATACACAAAGTACAATCCACAAACCACAAGAAACTCAAGAAGGAAGACCAAAGTATGGATACTTCGTTTCTTCTTAAAAGGGGGAACAAAACACCCATGGAAGGAGTTGTAGAGACTAACTATGGAGCAGAGACTGAAGGAAGGACAATCCAGAGACTGCTCCACCTGGGAATCCTTCCCATATTCAATCATCAATTTCAATGAGGTTTTTATCTGTTTGATGACTTCAGGGTAAGAAACAGGAAAGATTTTAGTGTACGTTCACTCACTCATTGCTTACCCTTATATTTTCTTTTTTCATATTGACTTCTGACATACACTGGTTTTCTTGTTTTTCCAGGATGTTCTACTCTTTTTCTTGTCAGGGATGTCAGTATTCATAAATTGTTTGCCTTGTTTGTCTTGAGAGGGTAAGCTCAACCCAAGCTCTGATACTGGGTGATTTTACATTCTTTTTTTCCGAACTGAAATGTCCAATTCATCATCCATATGGAGGATGGCCTTCAAAATCTATTATTTGCTACATTATATGTGACATTTAAAAATGTTTATCTTGTGCTCACTTGTATGTAATCTTTTTAGTTAAAGAAATGAAATACTTCTCTCTTTACCCTTTGGCACCTAGAAAGGGCAAAGTACAGCATCCTTTCTCACTCTCAAAGCATTTCAAATAGCTACTAAAATACACTGGCATTAATGAGCTCTTCACTAATAAAGCCATTGAACTTGGAAATCTCCTCTTACAGATTGCTACTGCCTTTGACTCCAAAATGGTTCTAGAGTCATGGAGCTGGGAGACACAAATACTTGCCAGCTGAAGGATTAAGAGAGCAAGTGAAATTTTGGTAGGGTTTCTAGAAAAAGACCTTCTCTTTGCTCTCACCTGGTGTGTTAAGGCACATAATGACAGGGACACTCCCTGGAAAGGAGCAATAAGGTTTCTATGGTAGGTAGTCAGGAATAGCACACAATAACAGCAAAGGCTGATTAAATCATGGTTACCTGCCGCTGTACACAAATCTGGAATTTGAAGTTAATGCTCTGACATCTGGACATCTGGACATCTGGACATACAGCTCAGTTAGTCATATGTTCATCTTGCATACAGTAACCCCTGGGTACACCTAAAATCTCAGCACTTGGAAGGCAGAGGTAGACAGACGATACAACAGGGGTTGATACCATCTTCAGCTACTCAGAAATTTGAGGCTAGTCTGGTGTATATAAGACATTATTTAAAAAGAATTATGCAAAATAAGTCACTATAGCTAATTTAGAAAATATTAAGGTTTTTATAAGTAACTGAATTTATTTAGTGACTTCCTTGCTGACATTTATGATTCCTGATTCTTTGTCTAACTTCTGTGTACATTATAAGAAATGACTTGGTCAAATTTGTTAATAACATTGGTCAACTTTTATTGACCAGTAAACTTGGTCAATAACATTATGATACAATAATCCCATTAGAAATTTACTCTTGGAATCATTTGGAGAATTAAACTCATGAACTTAAGCTGTAAATATTGAGGTTACAATAGCTACTTTGTGTTTCACTCTGATTATCCACCATTGACTTATTAATGAAATTTGATCTTTTTTCAAAAAATTTTCAACAATATTTTATTTTATTTTAAATCCCAACACCTGAGAAATTCTCTAAAAATTCATTTTCTTTAAAAATGACATTATTTAAATAATAATATTTAAATAATATTATTTAAATACATATCTCTTATATTGATTTTAAAATTTTATCACATATATGCCCGGCAGGCTCTCTACCAGCAGAACCAGGTGAGAGAGGGAGAGAACCCGGTCCAGCTGAGCCTCTTTCTCCAGGCTGAGCGGGATGGTGAGTGTCGCTGCTCGGATCTCCTGCTTCTGGAGAATAATCACCTCGAACAGAGAGTCTGTCCAAGCAGAAACTCGTTTTATTGTATCAACCTTTTCTTTATAAAAGGCTGAGAGAGGAGGCGGAGTTTTCTGCTGAGGTGAGATGACATAGGGGGAGGGGAAAGTTGATGAAGGGTATGGGGTGACTAACATGGAACCAACAGTTACAGTTACTCTATGTCAGCAGGAGCTAGGCAAAGGCAGGCTTAAGCAGGTTGTGCTGAGTGGCTCCAGTATGGAAATGACTGAGACAGTTTACAAAACTCAAGCCAGGCTCAGGTTTGTCCTCAAGGCCCAAACGAGGACCAATAGAGCCCAACACATATAGGCTTAATCATCACACAATTAAAATTTAATATTAGAGTCAAAATAAAATAATAGAAAAAAATATATATATACCTATTAAAAGTGTGTGCTCAGTTGACTAATTTGGGGAATAACAATTATACTTGTAAACTGTAAGACTGTCTCACAGTCCTAATGGAATAATACCGATAATCCATGCTAAATTGCCTACACACACACTTTTAATTAAAATGTATAAGATTAGAAATTTTTAATGTTGAGCACTCTGTGCTCAGGTTTCATCTTTCTAATCTTGATAAATAATGAGAATGGGAGGTATCTTTACTCCTGTGAAATACTCCTTTGGGAGATTTTATGAATAAAATAATTTTGGGACCAAAAGAGATCTCTGATTGAGGATATTAACCAGAGTTTCCCAGTCATTGCTATGTACATTAATATACTTGGACACTGCAAATGAAAATGAGAAGCCCAGTGCCACTTTTGCTTAGACTTGCCTGCCTTCTACAGAGGTTCTCTTCTGCTTTGCCAAACCCTAACTGTTCTTCGAAGTCCAGCTTAAACTTCACTCGGCGGAAAATTAATGCCTTTTCTCCTTATGTAAATTTCTATGCTTTAGATCTTTAAAGTAATATCTAAAGGTTAATATAACATTTGTATAACTGTTGTGGTTTCAGCTGGTGAGCAGAGTGGCATTTTAAATGAAATCACCCATGTGTCTAAATGAGTGGCTTCTAGTATGACTTAAGACAAAGCAGACTGCTGCTTGAAAACAGAATCCCCAACAGTATTATTGACAATTATTAAATCTTTTCCTAGAGACAGGTGAGGTAATGACCGGAGAAGCAGAGTCTCATTGTTTCACCCCTTTGCAAATGAATATGTCAAAAACCATACAAGCTAAACCATGACGTCAAAAGACACAGTGTTTACAACAAACATGGTTATAGGCTCTTTCATCTATAGTGTCATAGAGAAACTCTGATATTTTCTTGTTTATAAATTGTTTCAGAATTGTATACATCTATCTTGGTATAGGGGAACTTCTTTCATCTTGTATCAAAGATGTGTGTGTGTGTGACTGAGCTTAATAAATATATCAAACCAGTGCCTAAAGGGCCCCTTAAGCAATGCAGTATTACAAACAGATGGTTTTTAGTAGGGTTATAACAACATTAACAAGCATGATATGATGATGAATAAATGGCTCAGCAGGTAACAATGCTTGCTGCCAAGCCTGGTGACCTGGGTTCAAGCACCAGAATTCATATAGTGGAAGGAGATTACCACCAGTTCCTGAAAGTTGATGTCTGATTTCTAAAAACTCACCATGGCAATTGTACACACCCACACCCACACACCTAATGTAAAAATTAACAAATGGTAACTTTGAGATCTGAAATTTGTACTCTGTATCGTCACTGACCTAGAGGTTTTTCACAATCTTCTTGACCTGGCACTTGTTGGCCCTGACATCACTATGATCATGAATGTATTGCTACCTTTATCGTCTTTAGAGCAGCTCAATGGTTAGCAAAATTAAATTATGGCCTTGTCAAAGTTATTTCTTATAAACATGTTTAGACTCCTTCTAGAATTAGAGTCTTGGATTGCTGAGTGTGGGTGGTATTTTCTCTTTAATAGTTTCCTAGACAGTTGTCCACAGTGCTTTGCTGAAGACACAAAAAAACTGTATTATAAGGGAGGGGTGGAGAGGGAGGAGATCAGGAGGGATCTAGTCAGGGGAGGATAGAGGGAGAGAATACTGTGAGAGAGAACTAGAATGGATGAGCTAAAAACCTAGGACCTGGGAAACTCCCAGGAATCAGGGCATAAGGAACCTGTAATGGCCAATTTAGGTAACCAGAAAATTTCCAATGGAGGGATTGGCACATCAACCCGGCCACAAAACCTTCAAGTCACAATTTACTCTGCCTATAAGAGGTTCTGGGGTAAAAATGGAGCATAAATTGAGGGAAAGGCTAACCAATGGCTGCCTAGATTGAGTTCCATGCCATGAGTAAGAGCCCATGCCTGACACTATTAATGATATTCTACTACACTTGCAGACAGGTGCCTAGCATAATCTGAGAGGCTTCACTAAGCAACTGATGGAAACAGATGTAGAAACCCACAGACAAACATTAGGCAGAGCTTGGGGAATCTTGTGGAAAGGGGGAAAGAAGGATTGAAAAAACCAGAGTTGATAAGGATATGGCAAGAAACACTACAAAATCAACTAACCTGGGCCCATAGGAGCCCACAGAGACCGAACAGCCAAACAGAGAACATGCACAGGGCAGACACACATCATCTGCGCATCTGTAATATTTGTGCATCTTGGTCTTCATGTGGGACTCCTAACAGCAAGCAGGGGCTGTCTCTGACTCTGTTCCTCACCTTTTGATCCCTTTCTTGTAACTTGTGTGCCTTGTCTAGCCACAATAGGAAAAGATGCATCTAGTCCTAGGCAACTTGATGTGCCAAGACAGATTGATATCCATGTTAGGCCTCCCCTTTTCTGAGGAGAAAAAGAGGACTGGAAGATGGGGGGAGGGTAGGTATAAAGGAGAGGCTAGGAGGAGAGGAGGAAGGGGAAGCTTCTTTGGATACAAAGTAAATAAATATATTAAAGGTATTTTAATGAAATATGTAATGTATACAAAAACATGAACTATACATGTACTTTAAACATATAATACAAAAATATCTATATTTAGTATCTACCTTAAGAATGCATATTTTCGAGTGAGAGCTGCCATCTTCTCTCCGTGAGTTCCTAAGCCGGGAGCAGACAACAGAGAGGCACAGGCCTCACAAGTCACAGGGGAGCCGCCGGGTGGCAGGGACAGGACAAGATCTGGTCAGAGTCACTAAGAACATCTATCACCAAAACTCAAGAGATGGTGAAAGGCAAACGCAAGAATCCTACCAACAG
>NW_022196913.1:12481555-12556131 GCF_008632895.1 Mastomys coucha | reverse complement strand
CCAGTCCAATGTGTTGTTGAAAGTAAAATAGTCCATTTTGCTATAGCTGTTCTTTGAGGTTGAACAATGAAAAAAATTCCACCCCAGTATAGACTGAGAAAAAAAATGCATATTTTCAATTTTAAACATTTTTTTCAAAGTACAGGGCAAAAAATGTAAAATTTAATTTTATCTATTATTTGTTAACTTCATGCATGCATACATATGTATACATTGTATTTTGATCAGATCCAAACTTTTTACTCTCATTATGCTATTCTAGATACCTAATTGGAAAAAAACTTAAAACATTAAATCCTAAATATCCATATTTTACTGAAATAAAGTAAAATAAAAATGGTGCCTTAAAAATGTAGTTAAATCCCTTTAGTCATTGTCCTAAAATAATAGGTGTTTCAATTTTACTAACAAGAAATAAATGCATTAATGGGAAATCATGATTTTCCTATTTGACACTATCTTGTACCTTTCTCAAAATTATCCAAACCTAATAATGTAATGAGTGAATCAACTCTGTGCTTTCAGAGAATACTGGGAAATGTCCAATAATATATTTCTTCTAAAAAGATTGTTACAGTTACTTTTAGCAGGAAAAAAAAACATGTATTATTTTCCAATGAGGCCACCAATCTACAAATTGAATTAATTTATGAAGCTGAAAATCAGATGGGCAGTATAAGCTAGGAAGCTGGGTCTGTACACATCTGCAAATAGTCTGACCAACTAGATGGATATCAGTGGAGAGCTTTGGAGGCTGCTTGGCAGGAATCTGACACTGGCCAAGGACAAGGAAGTGGGCTTCAGGCAGGAATCTGACTTTAGGCCATGACAGGGAAGTAAGCTTGGGCAGGAACCTAATTTTAGGCTAGAACAGGGAAGTAAGTCCAGGCAGGAATCTTAATTTTAGTGGGGAATAAAAGAAGTAGGCTTCCAGCAAGAATCTGATTTGGGTCTTGGACAAGGAAGTAGGCTCAGATATTTTGGCCATCCTGACAAGCCCTTAGAAACAGTGATCCTGGGAGTGATCTTGAGACTCTGTTAATTGCCTGGCTTGTTCCTTGATCATTTGTGTTTATTGTCTTGCTTGTTTCTTAACCTAGAATTGGCCTTATTACTTGCATGTAATTAAAATGGTGTAAAAGTAGATTGGGAAAAAAATAAACTCACCCCAGCCTCAGAACTGGCTGGGGTCATGCTACAATGTTGTCTAACTCTTTTTCTTTTTAATCCTCACTCTTTCGCTGGAGAGCCTGTTGACTGACTGAGCTGGCTTGGTTATATATCTAATAAATATCTCTTAGATTCTCATCCTTTAGACTGACAACTACAGAAACCCAGATATTTCTTCTAACCATTTCTGAAGTGATGATATTTTTCAGTTAATAATTCATATCACTTGACTATATTACTTACATCAGTTCATAGAAACAAGAACATGTATGATGTAGATTTACTATTCTAATATTTAAGTATCCTTAGTATTTGTTTATATAAAAACCCACTCAAAACTAGAATAATAAATTCAGGGAAAATGTAACTTATGACAAAATATCAATGACTGGTAATTAATATTACTTTTATGCTGTTTAGACGATAACCATCCAGTTCTTTGTAAGTAAATTACTTTACACTAGAAGTACTATAATGATAGTGAACACATTGTCTCTGGGAAAATTCAGTGAAACTATCAATTTGTTGTATTGTGTTTTCCTGACCTGATAACTCAAAATAAAACAAATATTGTTTCACATCCCACAACACTCACTATTTAAACATCAGTTCTCTGTTTTGGGCTTGTCTTAGTCAGGGTTTGTATTCCTCCACAAAAGATCATGACCAAGAAGCAAGTCGGGGAGGAAAGGGTATATTCAGCTTCCACTTCCACATTGCTGTTCATCACCAAAGGAAGTCAGGACAGGAACTCACACAGGAGAGGAACTTGGAGGTAGAAACTGATGCAGAGGCCATGGAGGAATGCTGCTTACTGGATTGCTTCCCCTGACTTGCTCAGATTGCTTTCTTATAGAAGGACCACCAGCCCAGGGATGGCACTACCCACAATGGGCCTCCCACCATTGATCACTAATTGAGAAAATGCCTTACAGCTGGATCACACAGAGGCATTTCCTAAAGGGAGGCTCCTTTCTCTGTGGTAACTCCAGCTTGTCAAGCTGACACTCAAAACCAGCCAGTACAAATGACCTCTTGTCAACATGACAAACAAACATATCAGTGTTAAGTCTCTACCGTTACTTTCTTATTCATCCCCAAGAGCTAAGTAACTTTAAAAGTCCCACAGTGTTTACAAATTCTTAAATATTAAAATTTCCATCCCTTTAAAATAGTCAATTTCTATCACTGGGCGGTGGTGGCGCACGCCTTTAATCCCAGCACTTGGGAGGCAGAGGCAGGCCGATTCATGAGTTCAAGGCCAGCCTGGTCTACAGAGTGAGTTCTAGGACAGGGAAACCCTGTCTCAAAAAAAAAAAAAAAAAAAAAAAAAAAAAAAAAAAAAAAAAAAAAAAGAAAGAAAAAGAAAAGAAAAAGAAAAAAAATCTAAAATAGCCAATCTCTTTTGAAATTCAAGTATTATTTTTACAATTCAGGTCTCTTAATTGTGGGTTCCATTAAAACACATTCTTACTTCAAGAGGGAAAATATCAGGGCAAAGTCACAATCAGAAGCAAAATCGGTGCTGGCGAGATGGCTCAGTGTGTAAGAGCACTGACTGCTTTTCTGAAGGTCCTGAGTTCAAATCCCAGCAACCACATGGTGGCTTACAAACCACCTGTAATGAGATCTGATGCCCTCTTCTGGTGCTTCTGAAGACAGATACAGTGTACTTTATATATAATAATAAGTAAATCTTTGGGCTGGAGCAAGCAGGGACTGGATTGAGAAGATGGTCCTAAAAACTCAATTCCCAACAACCACATGAAGGCTCACAACCATATGTTCAGCTGCAGTGTACCTGTATATATACAAAATAAATAAATAAATCTCTTTTTTTTTTAAGAAAATAAAAGCAAAATCATACTCTAACTGTCCAATGTTTGGGATCCACTCATAATCTTCTAGGCTCCAGCTGCCTGTACTCCGCTGCTGCTGCTGTTCTTGGTACTGGCATCTCAAAATCACTGCTGTCTTCTGCTGCAACTAGACTGCACTTTTCACAAATAGCTTCTCATAGACTCTTCATGGTGCTGAGCCTCAACTTCTCTGCATGACCCCTTCAGTCCTGGGCCTTCAACTGCCACTGAGGCTGCACCTACACCAATGGCCTCTCCTTCCCTCTCACAGTGCCAAGCATTAGCAGCTACCTCTTCTTGTACCACCTGGGTGACTCTTATACTTTACCAAGTCTGGCTGCCAACCCTCGATGCAAGGTGGCTGCCTCTGGAACACTTCTATGTGCTCTTTGGAAACACTTCCCAGATTTCTCCTTAGTGATGCTGTTCTCTTCTTAATCACTGCTAATTTTTTAGCTCCAGCTAACTAGCATCAATCATCCCAGGAATGCAAAGATTTCTCTTTAGTAGTGCTGGTATCTTGTTAATCACAGCTGATTCTTCAGCCCCAGCTAAGCAAAACCACAGAAACTTCACAATGAAAACAACAATGGCCCTGATAAGAGTCTTTAATCTTCCTTCTGAAATTTCATAAGCCAGGCCTCCATCATTTGCACTGTTCTCAACATTATCTTCCAAGCTCCTACAGAATATCCCATAGAGCTCTTAACATCCCAATGGTTCTCCCAGCTCAAAGTTCCAAAGTCCTTCCACAATCTACAGAAAAACATGGTCAGGCTGTCACAGGAATACCCCACTTCCAGTACCAATTTGTCTTAGTCAGGGTTTGTATTCCTGCACAAAACATCATGACCAAGAAGCAAGTAGAGGAGGAAAGTGTTTATACAACTTACTTCCACATTGCGGTCATCACCAAAGGAAGTCAGGACCAGGACTTACACAGGGCAGGAACTTGGAGGCTGGAGTGGATGCAGAGGCCATAGAATGGTGCTAGTTACTGGACTGCATCCCCTTCCTTGCTCAGCTTGTTTTCTTATAGAACCCAGAACTACCAGCCCAGGGAATGGTACCACCCACAATGGGCCCTCCCACCCTTGATCACTGAGAAAATGCCTTACAGGTGAATCTCATGGATGCATTTCCTCAAGGGAGGCTCCTTTCTCTGTAATAACTCCTACTTTTGTCAAGTTGACACACAAAACCAACCAGTACAGGCCTATAAGTCTTTATTGTAATCACATAGGAATTTCTTTCCAGACTGGTGTAAACTATTCTGATGCTCATAATGAAAAGTAAGATTCTGACCCTAAACACTGACTTATTGCAAAGGTATTAACAGCAGAACAAGGAACATGGAAGACACTCCTAAAAGTGTCCAGATTTGACCCTTTAGAGCAGAATGCACAAGGCAGTTCAGTTAATCCCTACAGAATCAATTCCCTACTGATAGATGATAAGAGGGGTGGATTTTGTGATACCCCAAATTTGTTAAAGCCCAGGTTTTATAGTCCCTTCCAATGTTAGTGTTTAAATCATGAATACTATCTATTTTTAAAACATTCAATTTTTTAAAAAAAGGTAAAAATACTGGTTTGTGGTTCATTAGTTAATAGTACGTACTATTATTTCAAAGGACCCAACTATGCTGGGAAGCCCCCAAGAGCCTGATCCAGAATCTGACCCCTCTTCTGGCCACTACAGATACCTGCATTCATGAGCACATACCTATACACACATGTATACATGTAACTTACAATAATAAAAATTTCTACTGCCTTATATTTGTGTTTGGTATACATTAAGAGAAGCTATTATGGTTATTCAGTTTTGCTTTCTATGTAGTTTAAAGGGTCATTAAATAAAATTAATCCAAATTATATTTAGTATTGCTTAAGGCATTTTTATTTATTAAAGTCTTAATGGATACTGTAAACTATACAGCCCATTTATGACTGATTCTCATTTACAACACTTTGTTTTTACTTTAGTTTCCTAGAATTTTTTAGTGTGCTTTTGAAGAACATGTGCAAGCCATGCACTACCTCAGACAGGCATGGAATATATCATATCTCCTTGGTATACATGCATGATTGTTCCTTGTTCTTCAGAACACACACAAAGATGAATCTAACTTATGCTTTGAAACCATCTCCTTTTCCCACAGTGATTGCTAACATATGATGCATATCTCATTATGCAAACCTCAGTCATTTTTTTTAATTAAAGGATAGTGTCTCCTACCAAGGTATAGTGACTTTACAAAATTAAAACCTATGAAAGAAATTAAAATTATTTGGCTTTGATATTATAACATACTCACATTATTTCTCCATTCTTTTTCCTTCTCCCATACTGTCCCATATACCTTTCCTTGCCCTCTTTCTGATTCATGCCTTATTTTATCATTTATTATTGTTAAATTCATATATGTATAAACATGTTACTAAATACAGCTTATTCAACCTGTGTGGTGCTATTCCCATGTATATTTTCAGGGCTGACCATTTAATATTAGAGAACCAAGGACTATTCCTGCTCTCAGCATTCCTTATTTGTCTGTGACACTTGGTGTAGACTTGAGGTCTAAGGCTCTCCCCTGTCTATGTTAGCATGTGCATTTATTGTTACCCTTGTTGAGCTCATGTTTGGGAAGTCATGGTGGTGAAACTGTATGGGTGTGGTATCTGACACTACTAGGAGATATGATCTCACAGGAAACTCCCTAATAGCTGACTCTTACATGTATCTTGTGGGAATGAGCACCACAAATCTGTATTTTGATTGATTTCTGGGGTTTTTGTAATATTTTTGTGTGTGTTATAAAGAGATTTTCTGATAAGAGGTAAAGGCTACACTTATCTGTGTGTATAAGTGCACATTTGGAATATACTTAGAGATAATTCTAATTTAGTAAAGTGGATATTATAGGTTTTCCTTTAAGATCCATCCATATACTACACCTGAACCCATGAAAATTTTTGGCATATCAAATTTATTTTTAAACTCCAAACATATTTTAATATATTTTGACAGCTATTAGGAAATTCATAATCCTCAGACAGTTTGCAGATTTACTCTGTCTCATGAGCTCTGTCTTATAGACTAAGAAGGTGTATTCTACATTACTAGTTAGCATGCAGTTATCCTGTATGTTTAGTAAAAATATTTGTCATTTAACATTTTTACATTCAATGAATTGGACCATACAGTTTGGGGTGCTATCAAATGTGTCATTTTTATTCCTATATATGACATGATATAAGATACTATTGATGAATTTTATAAACAGTTAAAATACTTGAAAACAATCTATTCATGAGCTGTTTATACTCAGATTGACACACTAACCATAGTATAAATTATGCCTCTTGTTTATATTTCTTTCTAGTACACAAATTACATATAAAAGCGAGAAAATAAGGGGCTTGAGATGGTTCAGCAGTTAAAAGAACTGGCTGTTTTTCCAAAGGACCCTGGTTTAATTTCCTTAACTCACATGACATGGCAGCCCACAACTGTCCAGGAGATCTAACACCCTCACACAGACATAGATGCAGGGAGGTCACCAATGTACATAAGTTAAAAATAAATTAAAAAAATTAAAAGGTGAGTAAATAACAAAAAATCTACAGTATCTGGAAGTCAAACTACTAACATAATTCCAAACCCATTTTCAGATTTTTGTTGATTGAACATAGTGGTTTTGTTACAAATACACACCACTCAGAACACATACATGGCTTTAAGAGAGAACGTTGTTTTAAATTTTTGTTGGTGTTAAGATCAATAAATTAAGGATATAATGGGGAGCCAGGTGGTGTTGGTGCATGCCTTTAATCCCAGCACTTGGGAGGTAGAGGCAGGCGGATTTCTGAGTTCAAGTTTGAGGCCAGCCTGGTCTACAGAGTGAGTTCCAGGACAGCCAGGGCTATACACAGAAACCCTGTCTTGAAAAAACAAAAAACAAACAAACAAAAACAAAAAACAAAAAACAAAAAAAGGATATAATGGGGAAAAGGTTATAAAATTAGTACATATTCTGTATTTTAGTTAATTATGAAAGTCATAATATTAAGGGATCAACTAAAGACATTCTTAGAACTGATTGATTTTATTGCCAGTAAGTCTTTGGGACACTAGTTCTGGCTTAACTTATTTTTTCTTTTAATTTTTCTTACACTTATGTTTCTCTTTTCCTTACACATTTCTGTCCTCCCATAATATTTCAATTTGTGTTGTATACAAGATCTTGTAATAAGGGACTGTAACAAGAAAAAAGAAGTAACCTATCATTGGGTAAATGCTTAATGATGATCTCCACTGTTAAAGCTTCCTTCCTGCTTGCTTGCTTTCTCTTCTTAATTTCTCCTTCCAACCTATTTCTCTTTATTTGAATTACCTCTTTTTACTCTTTGCCCACTAATCCATAGTCTATATACAAATCAACAAGAATATAAGACACACACACACACACACACACACACACACACACACACACGAATGTCCAATCTGCACTTCCATCTATAACATGGACTTCTTTCTTTTGGGAATATCAGAACAAAAGAAGACACTAGTCACCCTTGACTGCTATGTTTCAGAAGCTTGTTCTGTATGGGTTGGTGATGATTGTATTGCTGAACCTACGTTTTATCTGACATTTTACCTCTATTAGGCAAACATTATTCTTTTGGTTGGTATTTGTTTAGTAAGTTGTATACCCAGTGGTGGGATGATCTATATGAGGCAATATCACTTCCAGGTGGCTTATTCTAAATTACTTTTGGGGACTATACACAACAGAGATAGATAAATAAATCCTCCATGTTGAACCTTTCTACCAGATGTAGCTTTATTCCATATCCATTGTATCATGCACAGTAATCAACATTTCCAGTAAAATATGTAGTCTTGTGCTGATCCATCAGTTGAAAAGCTTCATGCTTTTTAGTATTTACTATTTTATTTTCAGAGTAAATGTGTCTTGATTCAGGAATTTATATATTACAATTGAGAATAATTATTTATGTTAAATTACCTTAAATCAAGTGAGTGTAAAGTCCCAGGCTAAATTTGTACCTGATTCTCCCAAATAATTATTAAGAGAATTCAACATCATTATGAAATACGTTGTGAATTATAAAATGAATAATCATTATAAAAAGAGTTCAGGTTTAAAAGGGGTTGCAAATATAGATACCATATTAAAATATTGACACCATAAAGAAATGAAACATATGCTGTCTATTGTCATGAGTCATTGTACAATGTGCTTTTATATTTCACAAGGAATAGAATTAATTCATTAAAAAATTTCAAAGAGAAGTGATTTTAATAGATTATGTCAATTCAGCCAAAACTCTCCTGGCATAGGTTTCAGATTATTATCCATATATGGTAATCATATAGAGACCAGTAAATTTCTTTTTTATTTTGTAAATTTTATTACTATATTTTTAATTATTTAAAAAATATTCAATTTTTAATATATTTTGCCCACATTCTTCCCTTCCCCCAAGTCCTTTTAAATAACCTACACCTTCTCTACTCACCCCACTTTAGTTCTTTCTAAAAATAAAAAAATGCCCCAAAACCAAGAAAACAAAATAAAATATCCCTCACAATCCCCCAGTAAATTATAAACAAACAAAAGTATATACAAAAAGACAAACTAATCAACAGACAAACCAAACCAAACCAAAGCAACAACAGCAACAACAACAGCAACAACTAAAAGAAAAATCTGTGGAGTCCATTAGATGTTGGTTCATTACTCCTGAACGTGAGGCCTGCTCTGGAGTAGTTGAAATGCCCAGTGTCATTCCATTCAAAAACATTGATTTTTTTCATCTCCCAGCAGTTATGAATGGCAGTTAAGCTGATCATCTTTACCTCGTGAATAAGTTTTTGTTCATTCATTCATTCACTCACTCATTTTTTAAATAAAATATAATTAGATAAAACAAAAACTATTATATAAAACTTGGGCAAGTCAAAATAACAGAAGAAAAAGAACCCAAAAGAACGAGTGAAAAATCTGAACCCACTTGTCCTCACACTCAAGAATCCCATAAAACAGTAAACTAGAAGCCAAAATATGTACTCTGAGGATCTGGTGCAGACACATGCAAGCTCCTACATGGTTAGACCTGCGCCTACTACATTCGTTTCTTTGAGTTCATATGAGATTTGTTTGTATAGATTTAAAGGGTCTTGTTTTCTTGACATCTTCTCTTTACTCTGCCTCTTACATTCTTTCTCCTTCTTCATCTGCAAGGTTTTCTGAGATCTGAGGAGAGGGATTTGATGAAGGCATCCCATTTAGTGATCAGTGTTCCAAGGTCTCTTGTTGGTCACCTCGCCAACGTAAATGAAAGAAAGGGTTCTTCTGGTAATAGGAGTAAGAAATAGATAGGAAGAGATTGAAAGAGATAAGAAGAGATAGGCTAGCCATACTGTACCTTACCCACGTGGGAAGATAAATATTAGACAACACAAGTTCTGGTCACTCAGTCATCTTGAATTTAATGTCTCTCCTTTGTTCCCCCGCAGGTAAAATACCTGGGGCAAAAACCCTTCCCCCAAAATATGTCAGTGTTACAGTCTAATCAGTGACTTCCTTGTTACTCTGTGGGGGTGGAGCTTCTGAATGTAACCGGAGCCAGGTTTCGCTCAACAGGCAGGCAGCTGCTGTGCTGGGGCCAAAGTGGTAGTTGTTTACTGTCCGGGCTTTGGGGAGGGAGTCCACAGTCTCTCATTTTCTCTGTAAAGTTAGTCTGGGTCTCTGTATGTGTTCCCATATGCTGCAGAAGGATGGATGAATATGCACTTCTCTAATAATGGATGAAAATACACTGATCTATGAGTACAGCAGAATGTCATTTGGAGTTGTATTATTACTGAATTTTTTTGTTTTTACCTTAGATTTCTTGGCTATCTACTCTCAAGTTCTCAGCCACCAAAGCAGTGTCAAGTATCGGTTCCATCTAGTAGGCTAAGCATTAAGTCAAATCTGTTATTGGTTAGTCACTCACACAAGCTTTGTACCACCATTACCCTAGAGTACCTTGTAGGCTGGTCATCATTGCAGATAAAGGCTTCATCGCTGGACTGGTTCTTACATTCCTTTTTTTGACAGCATGTAGAATAGAGTACTCTGTCAAAGAAGCTAGAAAATAGAGGCTCCATTACACACCCATTCAACATCTTTATTTTTAATGAGTTGTGTAAGTGTTGTCATTAGCAATGGGGCCTTGCTGTCAGTTTGTGGAGAGGAAACTATATTCTTAGCAAGAGCCTGGTATTTCTGAGAATTTCTGTTTTACCCCTCTGGCCAACAACTAAATTAGATGTGATCCAAACTTCTATTGGAGGATTTACTAGAGGTATCCAGGTAGGTCTCTTATCTCTCCCATTGTTTGGCAATTTAGTTTAGATAGCCTGCACATGTATGATTCTCTGGATTTTCTAGGTGTCTCTTGTTATGTCCTCCTTTTCTTTCTGATTTGGTTAACATTGAGGATATCTAAAGAATGAAAATGACATACTTTAAAAACTTGCACTCTCACAAACTGGAAAATCTAAACAAAATAAATAATTTTCTATCTAGATAAATATACAATTTAAATATATTTATAATCCTATTAAATAGAAGCAGTTATTAATATGTCTGTCAAACAAACAAACAAACAAAAAAGCCTAGGTCCAAATGGTTTGACAGAGAAAAGGACCAGACTTTGAAAGAAGAGTAAACACCACCACTCTTCAAATTATTCCACAAAATAGAAACATAGGAGACATACCCCAATCATTTTATGAGGACACAGTTACCTTGATACCCAAAACACATGAAGACTCAAGAAAGAAGAGAATTACAGAACAATTTCCCTTATGAGTATAGATGTAAATACACTCAATAAAATACTTGTGAAACAAATCCAAAAACACATCAAAAAGATCATGATCAAGTAAGCTTCATCCCAGAGATGCAGGAATGATCAATACATAAAAATCAGTAAATGAAATCTAACATATAAATAAAACTAAAATAATAAAACATAGTATCATCTCATTAAATGTAAAAAGACCTTTGACAACATCCATCACCCTTTTATAATGAAAGTCATGGAGAGATAAGAGATACAAAGGACATACATAAGGTAAGATAACTTATAGCAAGCCTATAATTAACATGAAGTTAAACTGATAGAAAACTCTTAGAACAATTCCACTAAAGACAGGAATAAAACAATATTATCTACTATCCGCATATCTCTTCAATATAGATATTACTAGATCAATGATACAACTGAAGGGGATCAGAGGGATACAAATTTGAAAAGAAGAAGTCAAAGTATTATTATTTACAGATGATATGATAGTATATGTAAGTGTTCTTAAAAGTTCCATGAGGAAACTCCTATAGCTGGTAAACACTTTAAGGAAAATAGCTGAATACAAGTTTAACCCACAAGATCAGTGGCCTTCTTCCATACAAGTGAAAATCCAACTGAGAAAGAAATTATGGGAACAACAGCCTCAAGTAATATAAAATATCTTGGGTAACTCTAATCAATCAAGTAAAAGATTTATATAAAATAGTCTTCAAATCTTCTAAGAAAGAAATTGAAGCAGATATCAGAAGATGGAAAGATCTCCAATGCTCATGGGTTGGTAGAATCAATAGAGAGTAAAATGGCTACTCTACCAAAAGCAATATACAATTCATTCTCCATCAAAATTCTACCACAAAAATTATAGTCCTTGAAGTGACAATTCTCACTTTCTCAAATCAGGACAGCTAAAGCAATCATGAACAAGAAAACAACTGCTGGAGGTCTTACCATTCCATATTTCAAATTGTACTGTGAACTATAGGAAGAAAAAGCATATGGTATTGACAAAAAGGAGACACATTGATTAATGGAATAGAATTGGAGACCCTGACATAAATTCACACACCTATGCACATGTCAGTTTTGATAAAGAAGCATGAAATATTCAATGGGGAAAGAAAAGTATCTTCAAAAAATGATATTGGTCTAAATGGGTGTTTGCATGTAGAAGAATGCAATCCGATCTATACCTATTACTCTCCACAAAACTCAAGTCCAAATCGTTCAAAGTACTCAACATAAAACCAGACATACTGCATCTGGAAGAACAGAAAGTGCCCAAGCACTAAGATCAACAATTAATATACAGGACCTCATGAAACTGAAATCTTCTGTAAGGCAAAGGATACCATTAATCAGAGAAAAAGGGAATCCTACAGAACTGGAAATATTTTTACCAATTTCACATCCAATAGAGGCCTAATATCCAAAATATATAAAGAACTCAAGAAACTAGATGTCAAAAAGCAAAATGATACAATTACTAAATGTAGAACACATCTAAATAGAGGATTCTTAATAGAAGAATCTCAGATGGCTGAGAAAATCTTAAAGAAATGTTCAACATGCTTACCCATCAGGGAATGGAAAAAGAAACCACCTTGAGATTTCATCTTACACCTGTCAGGATGGGTAAGATCAATAATGTAAATGACAACTCAAGCTGGTGAGCATGTGGACCAAAGGGAACACTCCTCCATTGCTGGTGGGAATGCAAGTTTGTATAGCTACTATGAAAATCGATATGGTTGTTCCTCAGAAGAATGGGAATTGATCTCCCTCTTACCTAGCTATATTACTCTCTGGCATATAGCCAAAGCATGCACCATTCTACCACATAGACACCTGTTCAACCACATTCAGCAGAAACTGCAATCTAGAAGTTCCTTAACCAAAGAATGGATAATGAAAATGTACATTTGCATAATGGAGTATTACTCATCTGTTAAAAAGATGATATCATGAAATTTGCAGGTAAAAGAATGGAACTAGAAAAAAAAAACATTCTGGATGAGGTAAGCCAGACTGAGAAAGTGAAATATTCTATGTAATCTTTTATAACTGGATATTAACTGTTAAATAAAAAATAACAAAGTAGAATTCTATAGACCGAGAAAAGTTAGATAAAGGAAGGGCCTAGAAAGAAAGCAGAGATGCCTTTTGAAGGGGAAAATAGAATAGACTTTATGGATGCATTTAGGGTGAGTGGACAGAAGATTGGGGAAGGAGATGGGTGGAGGGAGAAAGTACAAGGATAGACGGCTGGAATCAGAGTATCTGCTGGTGGTATGGAAACCTAGTGCAGTGGAAACTTCAGGGAATCAATGAGGGTAATCCTGATGAGGATGTATAATGAGATACAGGGACTCTTCACTGACCATCTCTTGTCATCATGAAATGCTTCTAGTAGTGGGACTGGAATGCATTCAGTTGAGTTATTGCCCAAGAAGGTCACATTGAAATTTCCAAACAACCCAGACTGTTGCTAAGACAAATGGATTTGTTCTTTGAAACTGACAATTGGCCCCTTTGCTGAGTCCAATACCCATGGAACTCATTGAACATGGAGAAATTGAGCTGCTGCCTATGTGGAGGTTTCATACCTATGTTTGAGCCTCTATGGAAAAGAAGGTCCTCTGCAAGCCAACAAAGGAGAAATGTGGAACCTACCCAAGCCACAAAGCTTTGACATGTGATTGTTCCTGCCTGAAAAATGTATAAGGGCAATAGTGACACAGAACATGTGAGAGTAGCAAAAAAATTTCTGACATAAGGCTTACTGCACAAGAAAGTACATATACCAGGCACTGCTGGAATAACCAAGAACCAGAGACAATATAGTACAGGGACCTACGATAAAACCAAATACCACTAGTCAAAAAAATCAATAAAATAGCTCCTAATGATATTCTGATTTAATCTTAGATCAGTGCCATACCCAGTCATCATTAGAGAAGCTTCCTCCACAGCAGCAGATGCATAGACACATGAGAAAGAGAGAGAGAGAGAGAGAGAGAGAGAGAGAGAGAGATACAGAGAGAGAGAGAGAGAGAGAGAGAGAGAGAGAGAGAGAGAGAGAGAGAATGAGACGGAGAGAATCTAAATAGGAGGTCTTCATCAAATCCCTTTTCTCAAAAGATCAGAGAATTCAAAAGAAGCAAATGAAAAGAGTATAAGAGTCAGAGGAGACAAAGAACACAAGAAGACTAAGATCCTCTGAATCACTAAGCAAGGTACATAGGAAATCACAGATACTGATGTAGTAAGCACAGGGCTGACACAGCTCTGCACCAAATCTTCTGTGTATAAATATTACAGCCATTAGCTTATTATTTTATGGGAATTCTAACTGTGAGAATGGGTGGCTCTCTGACTCTTGTACCTGCCCTTGGGACATTTTTCCTCCTCTTGGGTTGCCATGTCCAAATTCAATATGAGTGTTTTGTTTTATTTTATTATATTTTATTTTATCAAGTTTGCTTTTTGTCTCTTGGAAGACTTTTCTTTTGTAACAAAAGACAGAAAGGAAGTGGATCTGGAGGGAAGGAGAGGTGGAGAGTGGCTGATAGAAGTGGAAGAAGAGAAAACCTTAATCAGAACATACTGTATAAGAAAAGAATCTATTTTCAATAAAAGGGAAAAATAAAACTGTCAAAAACCAAAACCAAGTAAACTAACAAATAGTTCAGTATTCAAAAGTCTGAATTAAACAAAGTATAAAACGTGGAGTTTTGCAGGTAAATGAATGGAACTTGAAAATATCATCCTGAGTAAGATAATTCAGCCCCAAAAGGACATGCATGGTATGTACTCACTAATAAGTGGATATTAGCCTAAAAAGTACAGAATACCTAGAATACAATCCACATAACTCAATCCCACTTGGGAGGAAAAAAAAATAAAGCAACCATCAGGAGCAGCAGGAGGGAGGGATGTGTGTGGGAGAGGGACCTGGGAATGGAAAAGGGGAACATGATCAGTTATGGGGGTGGGGGTCAGGAGTGAAACCTTGAGGGCCAGCAGAAAAAATGGAAATAAGAAACCTCAGGAGGTAAGAAATAAGGGGACCCTCTAGAATGTTCTAGAGTTCTGCGAGGCGAGAGATGCTCAGGACTCAGAGGGAGGGACCTTAGATGTAATGCCCATCATTAGGCAGAGGGAACTTGTAGAGTCTATCTTCAGTAGAAAGACAGGGCATCAAGTGGAGGGAGGGGATTGCCATCCCATAGTCAAAAACCCTGACTCATAATTGTCCCTCTCTAAAAGAACTACAGGGACAATAATTGAGAGGAGAATGAGGGAAAGGAGGTCCAGTGATTGGTCCAAATTGGGATCTAGCTCTAGGGGAGGCTCCAAGGCCTGACACTATTACTGATACTATGGTGTACTTACAGACAAGAGCCTTGCATGGCTGCCCTCTGAGAGGCCCAACAAGCAGCTAAAAGAGTCAGATGTGGATACTTACACCCAACCAATGGACTGAAGTTGGGGACCCCTGTTGTTGAACTGCAGAAAAGCTGGAAGAAGCTAAGAAGGAGGGTGACCCCATAGGAAGATCAGCAGTCACAACTATCCTGGTTTCTTGAGATCTCTCAGACACTGAGTCACCATCCAGGAAGCATATACTGGCTGATGTTAGAACTCCAACACATATACAGCAGAAGACTGCCTAGTCTGGCCTCAGTGAGAGAAGATGTACCTAACCCTCTAGAGACTTGGGACCCCAGGGAGTGGGGAGATCTCGTAGGTTGGGGGTGGACGGAATGGGGACATCATCTTGGAGATGGAGGAGGAGAAATGGGATGAGGAACTGTCAAAGGGTGTACTGGGGGGAGTATAACAACTGGACTGTAAAAAAAGATTAAAGAATAATAATAAAAAGAAAAAATGTGAAGGCAGAGACAGCGGTTGTCATGTATTGAAAACAAACAAAAAAGATATTTCATTCATAGCCTATTTAATAAAAGTAAACTAAAATAAAAACGTTCCAGTTTACTTTAAATATAAAGCTTAATATTATTATTAAAAATGGAGAAGGGGAATTTATATCATAATGTGTGTGGGTTTCTAAGATGAATTTCATCGGCAAAAACTTTCCTCTAGTAATTTATTAGCATCAGACTTCAAGGACCCATACTTTAGGAAACATTGTAAGGTTAAATTACAGCTTCTGTGGCACTCTATCATCTATCTATCTATCTATCTATCTACCTATCTATCTTTCTATTTATCTATGTATTATCTATTTATCTACATATCTATGTCTGTATCTCTGTATCTCTGTATCTATCTATCTATCTATCTATCTATCTATCTATCTATCTATCTATCTATTCCTCTCTGTGTATAACCAGTGTATTTTGTCACTTCTATCTTGTTCATACACTTAGTCTTTTATCTCAAAACCTCAGTGGCATATGCTTTTTTGGTGAGATTAAACTTTCTAAATCATGGTTGATACAATAGAGAAGTCTGGATTATCAGATGAGACATAAATCAATGTTGTTAGCAAGTATCTGCTACATCAATAATGTCAAGTGTAGCATCCATCAAAAGCAAGAGGTGAGTCCTGTTTTGACAGTTGTCATTGGCTTATTTTTAGGATATAGTGATCAGTTTTATGTGTCATCTTGCTTAGGCTGTATGTAGTCTATAGTTCCTTAAAGAAACATATAGATTATGTTTTGTGGCTTTGACTAAGATCCACATTCAGTTGACTTAAAAAAAGAAGTGACGAAGTAATATGAGTGGAAAATCCCATCAGCAGGAGGCTCTATAAGAGCATCTCCAAGTGACTTCAGGACCTAAGATCAGCAGGCAGAAGCTTCTGTTGTTGTAGTTCCAGGATTAACTTACACAGAGACTAAAGACAATGCTGTTCCAGACATAAAAAATGTTAGAAGAAAACATCTACTCAAGTATCAGTGAAAATAAAAATATGGAGAGTTAGATGATGTGGCCAGTTAAGATTCTAAGTGAGTGGAAAAACCTAAGCCAGAGATGTCAATGGATACCAAAAACTCTGGAAGCCAGAGTAAGACATTGTGATGTGTTTGATATTGATACCATGTGAGACAATGGTAGAAATTTAACACAAGAAATCATGACTATATTTACATCTTTAGTGATTATACTGGCTAAGTATTGGATGTAGGGTTATAGTACATACAAGTAGAAATTATTTTAGTTATGAGGCAATGACAGGACAGAGTGGGAGAGGGGGGGAGATGATGGCTTGTGATTATTCTGGCAAATTGGGAATAGGGAAAAGATCTATTACAAATATATTTTATATAATAATCATAAAGGCAAGTTGGTTATAGAATAACAAATACAGATGCTTTAGATAAGCAAATTACAACTACATTTCAGTTTTGAGACAAGCCCAGGATGGCCTGGAATTCTCTTTGTAGTTCAGGAATACCCCCTTAAACTTGTAGTATTCCTGCTTCCACCTGCCAGGTACTGGGGTTACATGTGTGCATCACCACTCCTATGGAGCTGGGAATTGAATCCAAGGCTTCAGATGCGAAGACAAAGCAGCACAACTACATGTCCATCACCCCCAAGAACTGACTGTGGAATCTCTAGCTCCCTCTGAAAAAAGAAGAGGATTGCATGATTCCTCCCAGCTGCTAGCAATTTAGTTAGAAGACTAATTTTCACTTATCTCATAAACTGAATATAGTTTTCAAATCTTGGTGAATGTAAATATCTGGGTTCAAAAAAAACCCAACTATAAAAATATATTTCAAGCCTTTATATGATTTGCAGAAGTGTTTTCAAATATTGTTAAAATGAGATATTTCTGGATCTATTGAAGAAAGCTAAGAGAGAAAAATTAAATGATAACATGTTAGGATTTAGAGAAGGAAAAATACTAGCATTTAAAAACCATATTCTACAAAAATGCTGACTTGATTCCAAGATCATTTTCTGTACTTATCTAGGCAGGCTCATCTTACTGTGCCAGAATCGTACAATGAGCTTTAGCTGAACTGTGAAATGAATTGCAGGATTTTTAGAGTAATAAGTCTGTGCCACAAAAGCAATTTCTATTTAACAAAACAACAGAAAAAGGAAATACCTGCATTGACATTTTCTTCCTGTAAAATTGTCACATGAAAATGAGTCTATTATTAGACATGTATTTCAAGCAAAGCTAACTTAAACTTTAAGGATTCACTTACATAGCCATGAGATTAGCATATAACTTAAAAATTGATGATCTATTCAGTAGAATTAATTTATCTTACACCAAAACATTTTCATTAATATTACCTGTGACTATGGTAACATTCTGTATGATCCGTTGTCTTCCTGAGTCTTCGTCTACAACTATGCAAGAGAAACATCCCAACAGATGGGCAAATAATAGGAATCAAGATTCATAGCTAATGTATAAGAAATTGGCATCTGCCTTTTAATCTTCCTTTACAGATTAACATATGATGGTATATCTTTCCATAAGTATAATTTATTTACACATAATATTTGTTATTTATATACAGCATATGTAGGTAATATTTATATATTGTTTAACTAAGGTAGGGAGAAATATACATTTGAAATATATCCATGAAGTATTTTTTCTCTTTAGAGATTGGATCTTATACCAGCATTAGAATAAGATTTTTAAATAACAAAACACAGATAGTAGATCATAAGTAATTCAAGTTTGTTAAGTAAAACTGATAAATAGATCTACTACAGTTAAATAGAATTATCATTACATCTTATCACATAAGAAGAGCATAAAGTAGAATATTAAATCATTTAATTTGATTTGGTGAAAAACGTTCTACACTTTTCATAACAAATACCATGAGAGTTCATCCAGATATGCGTAAACTTGAATTAGGGTACAGATGGCCTGTTGCATGAATTTCTGGGTTGAAGTGGAACTCATTCCTTTACAGAACCCTTTTAAATATTATAATTACAAATAATTGTGAAAATTATGAGAATAATTTAGGGATGTTTTCTGTAACTTTCATGAATTTAATTGTTTGTACTTTTTAAAGAATCATTTATCATATTGACTTATGTGAGTACACTGTCAGTGTGTTCAGACACACCAGAAGAGGACATCAAATCCTGTTACAGATAGTTGTGAGCCACCATGTGGTTGGTGAGAATTGAACTCAGGACCTCTGGAAGAGCAGTCAGTACTCTTAACCGCTGAACCATGTCTCCAGACAATTGTTTGTATTTAAACTCCATGAACATAGGAACTTTTTGTTGTTTTTTTTGTTTGGGTTTTTTGTTTGTTTGGTTTTTGAGACAGGGTTTCTCTGTGTAGCCTTGGCTGTCCTGGAACTCACTCTAGACCAGGCTGGCCTCAAACTCAGAAATCCGCATGCCTCTGCCTCCCAAATGCTGGGATTAAAGGCGTGTGCCAATTCTTATAACAGAAAACATTTAACTGGGTTTACAGTATCAGAAATTTAGTCCATTATTCTCAAAACAGAAAGCATAGTGCTAGACAGATAGCTGAGAGTTCTTTATCTGGATCTACAGTCAGCAGGAAGAGAGAAGGGGAATGGCTTGAGCATATGAACTCTCAAAGCCCATACCCATTGACACACTTCCACTAACAAGGCCACACCTATTCCAAAATACCACAACTTTTAATAGTGCTACTCCCTGGTTAACAAGCATTCAAATCTATGAAATTTGAGCCCCGTATTATTTACACCACCACAACCCCTATAACAGTTTTGTTCTTATTGCCCTAGGACCTGCCCCTTGAATTTTTATATCTTAAAGTTTTACTACATTAAATAGGCCATGACACATTCTTATTCAGGTATCTGGGTCCCATTTTCTTAAATAACATTTTCAGATATATCCAACTTTATTATAAGTACTGTCAGAAATATTTAATGGACATTTTCATTCCTTTATATATATGACCAACTTTAAGCCACACTTATTACTTAATGTGTTATGATATTTTTCTAATTTAATAAGGAATTCACTATTCTTATCAATTTTATTTAAAGATATACAATGAAACAAACAGTATTAAATTTTGTTAAGGCTACAACTAATAATTTTTAGATGTTTTGAATTAAAATAGTATTACATCATTTTTCTTCCCTACAACCCCTTCCAAACTCCCCCACTCTTAAGTTGATACTTCTTTGAATACTATTGTTATTTATCTATACATATATATGTATATGTATAAATATATGCATAAAAATTGTTGAGTTTAATGCAAAGTGGTCAGCCCTAAAACCATATATACAAAAATACCAAAAATATCTATTTCTTAGCCTTTACTCTCCCCTCTGTTTTCTTCCTCTTTCACTCCCTGCCCCATCTTCTTTCATGGCCTGGTTCATTCTCCTGGCCACGTTCAGTGTACTTTCTCTTCTGCTCTGGACTCTTCCAGATACGTTGGCTGTACTGTCCTTATATCTACAATACAAACTTCTCCAACTATATAATCGAAAATTGGGTATGGTGATATGTGATTAGGTAGGTGAAAACAGATCGTTGGGTCTTTTGGGGATGACACCTTAGCCTACTTGAAGATTCCCCAACCAGTGAGAGATCCTGTTTCAAAGAAAATTTTCCTGGTATGTTAGTGACAGCAGTAAGCCTGATCAGCTGAGGGATCGTGATCGCAGAGTCTTATTTGGAGAGAGGCATGTAGAGTCTTATTTGGAGAGAGGCAGAGAAGAGTTGCTTGGTCTTGCATATTGTAGATTGCATATTCAACTTCAGAGCTGGTTGTCCTGGGGTAGATTTCATTTGTTCTCAAAATACATCCATCATCATCATCAATTTGGTTTAACAATGAAGTATTTGGTAATGTTTAGTTTCTTCTTAGCATCTGACATTTAGAATACATTTTAATTGTAGTTACTAATTGAAGTCTTCTTAAAGTATTGATTTAATTTTAAAACCCAGATAAACCTGTAACCAGTACAGTGTTAGCCTATCCATTATACTAGTTAAAGTTATCAAGCTATATTGGAGAAAGGCCATACTAACTTACTTATAGAGCTGCATACTCTTGACTATTACATATGAAGCAAGTTGCTATTTCAAAGAAAGATGATAAATTATACAAGCAAACTAACAATACCAAATTATTTACAGAAGCACTAAGATATTCAGATTAATTATCAGGACAACTTGAATATTTTAGAGCTTTCTCCATGATTACCTTTACATTATTTCCAAATATGCTCATATTAGTGAAACTTAATTTTGAACTTGCTGAACTGCAGTAATTATTTTGAACAATGTCAGAATCATCATAATTATTTTCTCTCAGTATGAGCAATCAGTAGAATAGGTGCAGATCATTCTAGGTGATGCAAACTTAAAATTAATTCAGAAAATTGCCATTTTAAGTTTCCAAAGAAATATTTCATTTTCTGTGAGTGCATGATTTTGAGCATTCTAATCATCTCTAATTACTCCTTTATTTTATTCTTCACAATTGTTATGAATTGCTACCATGAATAGGAGGAGTCTCCATGAATATTTATCATATTCTCGTGTACTCTAAGGAATGTCACTGTATATCCCCTCTAAACTTTTCTTCTCCCACCCACTGGTTCATCCTATTTTTAAATGAACTACAGTATGATTACTGAGGGTTTAGTTCACTAATATTCTCTAATAGCTGCAGTGACCAGTGTGCTGATCAGAGTAACTTCTTAAACTAAACTCCAGCTCAGAATTCTAAGCTTTACAGGGGTAATAACAGTGGCCCTCTGTTCATATTTTAGGAATAATTTTATTTGTACTATATCATCTTCATAAAAGACACTAAGAGAAAATCACTGCAACTGATGATATGACTATCTGAGTGAAACCGGATTCTGTTTTTTCACATAGTACAGCAGTATATGAAATGAGATACATCGGCGCAGGTTAGAGCCTATGTGAATATTCGAGGGTCTTCTGTTTGCATTTCCTGAATTTAAAAAACTCCTGCTTCATGAATATCAAAAACTCTGTATCCCACCTTAGGACATAATCAAATTTACTCTTTGTGTGTATGTTACTGTAATGTACAATTTAATAGTTATTGATTCATAAACTATTAACCTTCTCATTTGGGTAAAATAATACTAATAAGCCAGAGTCTTACAATTCTTTCCTATCATTCATAGGTGGGAAGATTTATAGAGTCACTTATTCACTTACCTTTAATCCTTGAGTGCAAGAATGATTCTAGGATATGTTTTCCATAATGCACCCTAATTCCAGCACAGCTACCTCATGGGTATCTGAGAGTAACGTTCCTAAAAGCATCGATTAAAACAAACGGAGATTTGTGTTAGTCAAAGAACTACTCACATGAAACAATAAAAATGTTCATTCCTTTGGAAATAACCAAAAATTTAATTGTCCTCCTTGAATTTTCAGCTTCCCTTCTTAATTCTTCTTAATTCTGAGATCCTTTAATATAATTCTGCATGTTTCGGTGACCCCAACTGTCAAATTATTTCATTGGCACTTCATAAATGTAATTTTTCTATTGTTAGAAGTCAAGATGTAAATATCTGCTATGCAGATTATCTGATATCTGATGTGTGTCACAAACCACAGGTTGAGAACCATAGCTCTAAATAATAATTTCAATTTATATTTCATTTTTATAGAATAAAAACAGGTATTAAGTACAATTTCTTATTTTAGCTGAACTAATAACCTCTTTCTTTGTAAGTTGCCAATATTAATTTTTTCAGTTAAAAATTCTTAAACTGAAGAAAGAAATTTCATGATACAACCAAAAGAAAATTGAAAATAGTTCTACCTGAAGACCCGGCTATACCATTTCTGGGCACATACTCACCATACCCCAAGGACACATGTTTCATTATGTTCGTAGTAAGCTTATTTGTAATAGCCAGAAACTGGAAGCAATCCAGATGTCCCTCAACCAAAGAATGGATACAGAAAATGTGGGTCTTTTACACAATGGAATATTATTCAGCTATGAAAAACAAGGACATCATGAATTTTTCAGGCAAATGGATGGAACTACAAAATATCATTCTGAATGAGGTAAACCAGACCCAACAGAACATACATGGTATACACTCACACAGAATACCCATGATACACCCCACAGACCCAAAGATGTTAAACAAAAAGGAAGGTCCAAGGGAGGATGCTTAAATTCTTCTTAGAAGGGAAACAAAATAATCATGGGAGTCAGAGGGGGTAAGGGATCCTGGGTGGGAGAGGGGATAGGGAAGGGAAGTTGAGAGGCAGCACCTGGTATGGAGGAAGACAGAAGGGAGATCTAGAGAGTCAGGAGAGTGAATGGAAATATGCAGCTGCCAGGGGTGGGGAGGAGGTGTGTGTTGTCATCTACAAAGTTCATATATGAGAATTATATATATATGAGTTACAGAAATAACCATTAACAATATTTCATGATGTTTTAGGAAAATGAATGGTTTTGTGTTAGCACTATTATTTATACCTTTAATGAGATACAAGTTTATTCATACCTGTGAGTCACATGTTGCCCATAGACACACCACACTATTTAAAATCTTTTTCTTATTCTCATAGCCTTTGTAGAAACCTCTACATCTCCCTCCTACTTTATCTCAATAACCAGAAGCACTCCTTGCTTCCTATCCACTCTTGACTTAAACTGTAGCAGTACAAGAAAAAGGACAGCCATTAGGTGAAGTTCTTCTAACATTAATAATGAGTACAGGCAGGAATGAATACTGTCAGTTCTCAGGAAACATAGCATATGGTTTCTCCTAACTGTTCTCAGGCCCTCTTAAGCATATAGAAAGATCTCATGTTGATGGGAAATGTACTGAACCTGTGGGTAGTCAAAGGTGACTGTCACAACTCATTTTGTATAATTAAAGAGATTTGGTCTTGCCTGATGAAACTTAGGGGAAATGACAAGATTATTGGGGTAAAAAATAAGTACATGCTGCAGTCAGTGTGGAAAATACACTAAGCAGAGACAGTTGTAGTTTTAGCTGCAGTGAGGCACCACAAGCCTGCTCCCATTGTTTCTGATGTGGAGAATCGAGGATGTATTTCATCATGGGAGTTTTCAATTTATTACACTTTCATAATACAGAAAACTATACCTATAAAATGGAATTTTGTTTCAGTACCCTCAGATAATGTTTAATAATAATAAAGTCAAACAGGGCATATTCAATATTATTCTAGTTAAAATGATTTACAGAAGTCGTTATTTTGGGCAAAACTGCTTATTAAGTGGTCCATTTTTTATTTCCAAACAGACAGGCTCGTATCTATATGTTTAACTAGCTTCATGGCCCCATAGCTGGTGCTGTGTCAGGGTTTCTGTGTAAAACATTTTGTCTAATTAAAATGTGATTTCAAAGCCTATTTGTTATTACTTCTATTATCTTCCTGTAGGACTCTGGAATAACATGTTTATGGCTTCTGCAAACTCATCTAATTTAATCTTTGCCTAGTAACCCAAATGTCCTCATTTAACAACAGCTGCCCTTGGAATAAAGATTTTTTTTTAATCACAAGGCTAGCTAAATTTTAACTAATTGTCACCTCAATATCCTATTCTGCCTGTGTACACGAGCCATTCCAATGGCAAAATTGGAATTGCTAAATGCAAGCAGTTATTAATTTGTTCTCAGTACAAAGGATGCAATTATTCATCTAAAAATAAAGCTCTCGGAGTTGGAAGAAAAGCAATGAATGGAACAAGTCCTCATAATTTAATATCCTTCATTTTGATTTCTGAGCAGATTTCCTGAATGACACTTTGAGGCCAGGACTGAGAGCATTAGCCACCATGACCAAGTCACTCAAACAGCCTTAATGACGTGAATAAATTGTGAGCTGAAACAAAATGAGCACGGTGTCTTCATGGTTTCTCCTGGATCTGTGGGATCTTGAGTCAGTGTTGGATGTTACTGAGTGCAGACGTTTGAGAGCATACCCTGACCCAGGAGATCAACACAGACTTGACCTTTTCTCCTTTGTATAAAGTTCAGAAGATGCTGCTGTCCCAGGTTTCATACTAAGTGTCACAGATGTAAAATCATGATCCAGTTTCACCCACAGGATTTCATTTTATCTGAAGAACATAATATGAACCGTGTATTTCCTTTGTATAGTCAGCTATTGAACTGTTTACTAGATAAACAGAGAATGGGGCCTGACAAGATTGCTTAGGAACAAAATGATTGCACCAAGCCTGGTGTCCAAAGCTTGATCTCTACAGGTCACAAAATAGAAGAGAAGCAGCTCTTACAAGTTGTTCTCTGACCTTCACACAAGTACTGGAGCATGCACAAATGTACACACAGATACTTAAAATAAACATAATGTAATAAAAATAAGCACAAGTAGACAGGAATAAAAAATTAGGGACACTTAAACTTCAAAATACCCCAAATCAAAATGATATATTTTTCAAATTTTTGAATATGCTCATCAAAAATTGGTCAACATTCACTTCTTAAAATCTACAAAGCTAAGTGTAAATAACAAAGGATAGAATTATATTTATCTCATAATTCTAATAAAAAATGGTTTCAAGTTCTAATCTAATGGACTCTTCCATGCATTTTCTTTTATGGAAAAAAGCCAGTCTTATCTCTCTCACTCTCATCTGGTGGGTTTCTTTCTTGTTTCTAAGAATAAGGCAATTAAACAGAACTGGCTATTCTCTGAGGCCCCTGTCTGTAGTATTATAAGCATATTTATCTTCAGAAGCATGATGCTTCTATAAGTGCAGCCTCTTCTCTGATGTTCTATCTCTTCTCTGTGGCCTGCTGTGGCCATTCTCACAGTCATCAACATTTTAACTAATGTCAACCCAAGCAAAGGCTTAATCATCTCTAACAACATCCTTTTGTTTTTTTCTCTTTGTCAGTTCACATTCCTCCTCTCACTCAGTTTAAGAAACTGAGGTCATGAATATGTGGCTCATGTGCAAAAAGCCCCATGTTTTATCTCTGAACTTCATCCACAGGATGTGGTCAAATATGGAACTCGGGAGGCAAAGGCAGGAGAATCAGAAGTTCAAAACCTCCCTCTGCTGTATAATATGTTCAAGTTTGTCAAGGAATATATGATAATTTGTTTAAACAACAAAAATAAAAATCAAAATGCCACATAAGAGTGAGAGAGATAAGAGAGATAAGTGGTACTCATATAAACTTAGGACATCATAAGAAACGATCTAAGACTATCATTATCGAAGGCTATCTTTCATCTTCATCTTCACTTCCATCATATACTCTCTTTTCTAATCCTGTGTCAACATCTCAGAACAGCTTCTGTCACTTTCCCCTACCCCACAGCTTCTGCATCAATGGGTGTGCAGTCATGGCCAATACTGATGCCCCTGCATCCTGCATTTAAATCTCCATAGCTAAGTCCCAATTTTTCAATACGTTCAGCCATTATTCATTCCACATCTATCTAAGCATTGCCATAGTCACAATGAGTATAATAGTAAGCAAAAATGCAAAGTGCCTGACTTGTTTGTAGAGATCCATGCTGTGCAGAAAGTAGGGCTTGATGAAATATTGCAGAAACTTCCTAAGTTGTCCTAAGTATAATGAACTCAAGTCACAGAGTGAAGCTGCATGTTTAATAAGTAGCTCAGTGCGTTTTAAAATGTCAGAAAAGAAATTCCCCTAGAAAGTGCCATATTTGATGGTTTCTAAAGAATGAAAACTATTAATCAAAATATTAAAAATAGGGAGGGTACAATTGGGCTAAGCAAAGAATTGTGACTCCTACAAAAACTGAAACAAGGGGTCAGTAGTCTTGAGGCACAGTGGACAAGGAAGGAAATGTACTGAGAGGATATGCTGCTATCAGAGCCATGAAAGACGAATACCACTCACATGGGCATTGCACTCAGGAACACCAGGAGCCAGTACCCAGATTAGGCCATAAAAAGTCTAGCAATACTTGTATTGCTCTCTGCTGAATAACATACCCACATTTATAAAGGTCAATTGTGATAGTGTCTTAGCAAGTCTACACTAACAGGCCAGTTAATCCCTTAATAACATAGTATAGCTAAGGTTGTCTATGTCTTTCCACAGTAAGGTGATATTTCTGTGAAGGGATCTCCATTAGAGAAAGAAAGCCTGGACCTTGGAACACAGGGAGACATGAATGCTACAGGCAGGACTTTGAGTTGGAGAGAGAATAGAAGTTTAGAAATAAGGAAAGAAGCTGATTCTTTAGATGTAAGATGAGGTGGAGCCAAATTTTGAGAATTCATCCCACTAATATAAAGTAATTCTACAAAACACTCATGTAAAAGAGATTGGCATAGACTATGTTTTCATTTCTTGTGTTGTCGATATCATGATTTAGCATTTTCCAACCTTCAGTTTTTCTATATTATATATGATCACATATGCCAAATGCTAGGTAAAGGAAATGAACTTGAATTCTTAGGCAATTAAATGAGATACTTGTATGTGTGCTCATTCGTGATTTTTTTCAAATAGGAAGTCTCAGATGCAGTTGGGTTACCATGAGGACCTGAATTTGGATTCCCAGTTTTCTCATTAAAAAACTGAGCTCAGCAGTGCACATATATAATCCCAGTTCTGGAGGAGATGTGAAAAGTTGCAGGAAGATTTCTGAGGCTCAACAGCCAGTTTAGATGAATTGGCTCAGTGAGAGAGAGCTCCCCACCTCAAAATATAAGGTGGAAATTGATAGAAGATAATCAATTGGCAACATAGACCTGTGGCTTAAACACACACACACACACACACACACACACTCACATGCACATATGCACACACACTCACCGCTAACCAGAAAGCTAAGTATCTGTCCTTAACTTTTCTAGCCAGTTTAAGGGAATTTTTTTGTCTTTCTTCCTCCTTTCTTCCTTCCTTCCTTCTTTCTTTCTTCCTTCCTTTCTTTCTTTCTTTCTTCCTTCCTTCCTTCCTTCCTTCCTTCCTTCCTTCCTTCCTTTCTTTCTTTTTCTTTCCTTCCTTCTTTCTTTCTTTCTTCCTTTCTTTCTTTCTTTCTTTCTTTCTTTCTTTCTTTCTTTTTTTCTTTCACACTCCAGATTTTATTCCCCCATCCCGGTCCTATACCTCCTCCCCAATGATACCACCACCCTCACCCATACCCCCCGACCCAACCAGATCTCTAAACTCCCTGGGGCCTCCAATCTCTTGAGGCTTAGGTGCATCTTCTCAAACTGAACCCAGACCTGGCAGTCCTCTGCTGTATGTGTGTTGGGGGCCTCGTATCAGCTGGTGTATGCTGCCTGGTTGGTGGTCCAGCGTTTGAGAGATCTCAGGGGTCCAGGTTAATTGAGACTGCTGATCCTCCTGCATGGTTGCCCTCCTCCTCAGCCAACCTTTCCCTAATTCAACCACAGGGGTCAGCAGCTTCTGTCCATTTGTTGGGTGCCAGTATCTGCATCTGACTCTTTCAGCTGCTTGTTGGGTCTTCCAGAGTGCTGTCATGATAGGTCATTTTTGTGAATGCTCCATAGCCCCAGTAATAATATCAGGTCTTGGGACCTCCCCTTGAAATGGATCCTGTCGCTGGACCTTCTTTTCCTCAGGCTCCTCTCCATTTTCATCCCTGCAGTTCTTTCAGACAGAAACAATTATGAGTCAGATTACTAGATATTAGCAACAACAACAACAAAAAAGTACAGAATACCAAAGATAACAGTCCACAGAACTCAAAAAACTGAACTTCAACAAGCTGAAGGGCCCAAATGAGAATGCCTCAGTCCCACTTGAGAGGGAGAAGACAGCAATTACAAAGGGAGAGGGACGGAGGGATCAGGGAGGGAAAGTGAATGGGACGTAGGAGGAAGAGGGGAACCTGATCTGGTACTGGGTGAGAAAAAAGGACTGAAGCCCTGAGGGCCCGCAGAAAGAATGGAAACAAGCAACCTCAAGAGGTAGGAGGTTGGAGGAACCTCCAGAATGTACCAGAGACCTGGGAAGTGAGAGACTCTCAGGACCTAATGGGAGGGACCTTAGATGAAATGCCCGACAGTAGGGAGAAGGAACTTATAGAGCTCACCTCCAGCAAGAAGACAAGGCATTAAGTGAGAGAAGGGGTTGCCATTCCAGAGCGAATGGTTTTAAAACATAACAGAAATACCATTTTGTTAATTCCAGCAGATAAATTTGATCCAAGATATCACAGTTACTGAAATGTAACTTTGCTGAAGTACATAACCTCATTGATACATTTTTTTGCGGGGGGTGGTTTAGGTATAATTCGTTAGGAAAGTTGTGAGATGGGTCAGTTTCATGATGCTCACACTGAAGGGTTTCATAAGGTTCACGTAGAAAGTTGTTTTTTAGCAATCTTTTTTTACATAGATTCAAAAATTGTTAGTCAAGCATTACAAATTGCATCAGCAGGTTCTTTAGGAAGAGACTCATTAGGCTTATGAATTATTTTTGTCTCAGTAGTAGATTAGTTTTGAGCTGTAGGGATAGTTCAATGGTGCTATTGTCTAGAATGTGAATTCAATCCACAGAAATGTAATGCAAAGCAACCAGCAAAGACTGGTTCTATGTATGCTAAAAGTGTAGGTAAATAATATAAATATGACATTGTAGGTTTTGCCACATGATAAAAGCAGTTGAGGCAGAATGTGGGTAGGGGAGAACACTGGTGGATGGATGACCATGACTTTACTGGGGAGTGTGGAAGAAAGATGAAAGCAAATTTAATTTTGCAGTTTCAAGTGCAGTTTGCACTTGATTCCTAGAAATGTGATGAAACATGCAGAAGAATATGGTGAAATTCCTGGTTTGGGTAGAAAGATAAAATCATTATATTGAGTGTTTCATTTTTATTTCTTGTATTCAGAAAAAATGTTTATCAATGCCCAAAGTTTATTGATTAAGTACTTGAGCCAATACCACCCTCTCTTTTGACCAGTGTCTGTAGCTCTGTCTTGCTCTCATTCTCATTCTTTTTGCTCTGTCCTTCCTGACATAAATATGAGAGAAAGATGACTTATGTAAAATAGTGAAGGTGCCAGGAAGGTTCATTGTAAATAAATCATTCAGTTGTTTGGAAGTCACTGTGAAAATATTTGTGAGCAAAGGATGGGAATGTGAGGGCTGACTTTGGAGAGAACTGAACCCCTCCTGTTTCCTGTTTTTGCTGAGACAATGCAAGCTCTCTGTGCTGCTGCATACTTTGTCTCTCATCAGGAGGGAGAAACACCTAGATAAATGGCTGAATATTTTGTCCTGAGAACGAGGTTAAAAACCGCACTGTAAAACATCTTCAGGACAAAATAATGCTGTGTGTGGAATTACCAATTAACCCACAATCTGCAATTAATGGGACACGACATCCTCATTGTAATTACAAGCTCAGCTTAAGAGTCCATCATCAAAGGAAGTGAAATCTACTAATTAGCTGGAATTAAAAGAGCACACAGAAAATTAAAATGTACCAGGGCAGACAGGAGAGGATGCACTTAACTCAGAGATTTTGCCATTCAGAACACTGGCCTGAAGTCAATTATCATGTTTTCAGCCCATCATGTATGATTGCAAGTGGTGTTGGAATACAGGCAAGAATCACGGCATCCCTAAATAAGCTAGTGAATGAACATGTTTCCTGGAATCATATCATAGCATATGCCTGTTTGTAAAACAGTATGTAAATTGGACACACTAAAGAGTTATATGCCATATTGTTTCATGCCTTTATGTCATTCCAGGTGGTGATGTTTTGTGGATCATGGGTACCTAATCCTCAGGAATATTTATGTTATTGAAATATTATGCAATTTAATGAAGTTGATCTTAAACAATCACCAAATTCTGAGAGGATAAAAGTCTCATCCTACTTAATTTTACCACATATGTGAAAGATTTGTTTTAAAGCTATAAATATTATGACTAAAGTTATTATTATGTAATATCATTGAGTGAGTAATTAAATACATACAGATGCTTTTATTTATTATAGCTTTCCTATGTTGTAGAAATTAGTCAGTTTCAAATAAAAACATAGAATATGGATGGCAGCTTGTTTGTTTGAGCCATATCCAAACATATTATACTCTCCCCAAGAATACAATGTGAAACGAAGAGGTACCAGAAAGCATCATGAAGGCTTCCAAAAGAGGGAAGCACCCAGCAGTCCTAACAAGGTACAACACATATGAAGGCAGCAATGACCAGCGTGGAGCAATAGTTTGAAGGGTATAGTGGCGGCCCATATACCTTGGCAATAAGCAACAGCTCTTTAATTAGGCTGAATACCCACACAACAAGAAGGAAATCCCTTCTGGAACTGGAAACATAGATGACCACATAGGACTAGTGAAGTCATGTTTACTACAATGGTAAACACACAAGTAGCATTATACAGACGAAGCTGGTTGTGCTTATAAATTTAGGAATATGTGAAAGGGTTTGGAGGGAGAAAGCGAAATGACATAATGACATTATAATCTCAAAATATAACATACATGTTTTTTAAAAGGTACCAGTCTGTGATGAAGGTTGGAGGAGGTATTAGGGACAGAGCCTCGGCCCTCCATTGATAAGGCTGATCAAAATCTTTCAGTTTGGTCCAGGATCGAGCAATTGGCATCGACATGCCCTAAAATTGGTACCTTAAGTTGAACATGTCTTTTCACAGAGATTAACAAAATGAGGAGCTAGGGTAAGTTACCCTGACAGCTAGAAGTGTTAGGAATTTACTGGTACATGTGTTGAATGAAATCTAGCCTTTTAGTATTACACAGCTGTTAGGAATCTACAAGTCAGTGGAATTCAATCTTGCTTAAATTAAAGGAATGCTTTAGAATTTAGATGGCATAGTTTAGAGTGAAATATTATCAGGTAAATGTATTTTTAAACCTAGCATGCTTTAAAGTATGCATCAGTATTTTGAATAATTTCAAGATGGATAAATTATTTGTATAAGCACAAACCTAAAGGACAATATAAAATGGAATGCTTTTTGGGCTGTATTATATATTGTTTCACAATGGTCAAATTAAGTTCCCTTAACTGTTATTTTTTTCATTTTCAATGCATTTTAAATACTTACTGGGTTACTGAGTGTAACATTAGTAACTATGATGAAGATATGACTCAGTGTGTATGTGCTTGTTATATAAGTATGAAGACTTGAGCCTTCCCTATAAAGCAGAGGGCAGTTGAACGCATCAGTAATACCAATGCTTCTTGAAAGTTGGAAGGTAGAGACAGAAAATTCCCTGGGCATTTGCATCCAGGGACTAATACAGAAATACAGAGACTTTATCAAAGGTTGAAGATGAAAACCAAGATCTGAAGATATATTCTCTTCCCCACATGTATCTATGCTCATATACAAACATATATGCATGCATGTGTGCACACATGTGCATATACACACACACTAAGTAAATGCATACAAAATACATAAATTAATTAAATACCAATTTCCTTCCACATTTTTTCCTACACCTGAGGTCGAAGTCCCCAGTAAAACTCAAGTCTCACTACACTTTCTAAAATACAGTGTTGTTAGAATCACACAGTAGTCAATCTTCTCAGATTGAGTTCTCTCATTTGCTCATTTGTTTTTAAATTTCCTCCCACAATCTTCTATAGTGGGATTATTTGTTTGGTTTTGGTACTAAGTAATATTCTATTGTGTCATCATATAGATGCAACACAGTTTTGAATCAATTTACCTACTAAAGGATCTATTAGTTGCTTGCAGTTTGGAATGGCAATAAACAAAGCTCACATAAACATTTATAGGCATTTTATTTGCATATTAATTTTTTTTTTAAAAAAAAAAGAAAAAAGCCTGGGTAAATAACAAGCAATAACTACAAGTTTAGGGATGATGGTCAGAGTATGCTTGCTAAGACGGGAAATGGTTACACAATAATTCGGCTTTAGCACAGTCACAATGAGTGAATGTTCCCATTTCTCCAACTCTTGTTAGCACTTAATATTGTCAGGTGTGTGTGTGTGTGTGTGTGTGTGTGTGTGTGTCCCCAAATATATCATTGTTTAAATTTCTAGAAAAATTAATGTTGACCTTGTATCCACCTGGGTTAATTTTGCCATTTGTATATCATTTGGAATAGACTGTATTAAGTCTGTTTTATAATTGAGTTGTTTTCATTCTGTTGGTTTGAGTGTTCTTAGTACATTTTGGATGCATATTCTCTATCATAATTTTACATTTTTGTACCAAATTGTATTCTTTTTGTGGCTTGATGATTTTATCATGTCTGTTGCAGAAATCTTTGATTTTATTAAAATCAAAGCATCAGAGGATTCAGCCTTTCGAATCCTCACTGTTTGTCTTCCAGTTTGCTTTCAGAAGCCTGTGTTTATGTCACCCAATGGGATCTTTAAGCATTCGTTTGTATTTATCCATAAAATATAAGTCTAAGATTTGAATCCAATGGTCAATTTTGGAAGTCCTGCTCCATGCTCACATCTGATCATGATCTGATGATGTTTTCACATACTGAATCACAGTCTAACTAGAATTCCAAGTCCAGACTTGCAATGGTAGCTCATCTCATGCTGATCCCTTATTCTTAACACCAGTACATTACTAAACAGACAGGAAGACTTTAAGATCTTCCCAGGACAGGTGGGAGGTATTTTACTCAGGAATCCTCATAACTTTGTCAGGGCCCCAGCTTCCATGTGTATCCTGGAGGTGCTCCCTGACAGAAACATGTCCCTGATGAGTGTCTCGATGGGTGTCTTGCCCACCAGGCGCATGAAGAAGAGCTGGGAGATGAGGGATGTGGGCACAGCACGCAGGGCTGGCAGGCACAGCTACTTTGTATGAATCCTTGTTTGCTAGAGCCTACAGCAGGACAGCTAAGCCTTAACATCTTATGTTCCCATTTTCACTTCTGTCCTGATGGAGACTGAGTGGGGTAAAAGGTAGTATCTATCACCCCTAACTGATGACAGACATCATGGAGTACTGACAGAAAGGAAATCACCTTCAGCTCCGGGAGGCAGCCTTCCTCATACCTTGTACTCCACAGGAGATCCAAGTTGTCTCCAAATCAGCTAACCTAGAAGAACAGAGATATGATCCAATTACCACAAACCAACAAGGACTGGGAAGCTTTTAATTTCCTGAAGCTTCTATTTCTGAAGACCTGAGTCTTTCATTAAGATTAATGCTTATATGTGTGGGTATGTTCACATACACATGTCTAAGCGTGCACATGCATGTGGATGTTCATAGGGGCAGGATATTAAATAATGTCTTCATCACTCACTCTCTAGCATATTTTTGAGACTTGCTAGAACTTACCTATCACACAATTCATTTATACTTGACAACATAAAAAGCCCCTGGAATCCTCCTGCTTGTCCATCTCTCCATGCCCATTGTTGTGGCTAAATGTATTTATGTAATGCTGTGCCCAGCTCTTCTAAATGGATTCTAGTGCGTTAAACTCACATCATCATGCTTGTATACTGAACATTTTACTGATGGAGATAACTACTCAGCCTGTTAGTATTTTCCTATGACAGTTATGGATTGCATTCTATGTTTTATAAAAATGGATTTTGATGCTGTACAAAGGACAATAAATGCCACCCTTATGTTATGGTTCATTTTCTATCACCTGAGCAGCAGTTTACACAGTCACTTCACTTTGTGTTAGCAAGCATTGCGTGGTGAAAATAGTGCCTTTCCTACCTTTTTCTACACTGAGTTTTCAAGAATCTAAGGGACATTTTCCAAGCAACAGACCCATGATCTAAAGCTGTTTTCTTTTCCATATCTTATTTTGTAGTGAAAATATAGTTTGTAGATCAGGAAAGTATAAGTCTTTATTATTCTTCATATTTTTATAGATTAATTATAGATTTATATAGATAATTATATTTTCAAAAAAGTATAAAAAATTTAAAGTGCTATAATAGTAAACACATTTAAATAATACATATTGATTCATTTCTCATACCTTCAACTCCTCATTGTTGCTCTTCTATATTCATTCTCTTTGAACAACTGCTAAAGTGGCTCTTAAACTTAAGTATATTCAGTATCCGTTTCTTCTGTAATTAAAAAGTAAATTAAAAATAAAATCTGAGATGAAACATGTATGATACTCTCATAATGAACTGCAGTATCTCATAACTCACCAAGCCTGTTCCCCAAACTTGAAAGCGTAAAATGGCAAATGTGATTTCTTTACTTAATAGAATATTGTTATTAATTTTTGAAATTTTTATATAATAAATTTGGGTCATAGTCTCCTCTTCACTGCTCAGATTCGCCTGCCAACATCCCACCCCTCTATTATGTTTAAAAGCACACTGAGTCCAGCTTGTGCTGCCTAAACATTCACGGTGTTCAGTTGTCCCCTGGAGTAGGGTTGATTCTTGTTCTGTTGAAACCATGAGAGGTCCATGACTCTTCATCTTTAAGGGATGGGGGATTGAATTCTCCTCATGTCCAGTGAGACAACATTAACTAACTTGGTCTTCTGCAGGCACCTACAGCTGTTTTGAAGTCCTGAGTGTGGCAGCTCTATCATGTCTAGAAGACATTTATTGGTTCACTGCTCCTCAACCTGGCCTCTTACACGTTTTCTGTACCTCTACAGACTCCGGGCTCTTAAATTTATTTCTGCCCCTCTTCAAAAATAGTCCCTGAACTTTGGTTTGAGTGAATGTTGTGAGGTATATATAAGTTTCATATCTATTGCTGAATACTTCACTGACACACTCTATACTTTGACAAGGTGTGGTTTTCTTCATTAACTGATGTCTACTGGACAAAGAATGTGGTAGTCTGAATGCTGTACTAATGTATGGATAGAGTGTCCTGTTAGCAGAATAACTGTAACAGGTTCATTCCCTTGGACTTGTCAACTCCCTAAGCAGAGATTTTAGCCAGAATTATAGTACAATACCTGTGGTATTTCTAGTGGAGTAGACCTTAAATCTAATTATGAAGTGGTTGATTATCCCATAACATTAATGCTACTACTGTATCCACAGACATGTAATGCTGCCCTGAACATTATGGTAGCTCAGACGGTTCAGAGCCGGGTATGAGTGTTGATGACTTTCTTCCTAGTAGCCTGTATAGTATTGTCAAGTACCAAGAAAGCTACAGAGGAGGGAGGGAGATTCCTGATCACTCTCAACTTGAATTCTCCACATCCTCTCTCTCTCTCTCTCTCTCTCTCTCTCTCTCTCTCTCTCTCTCTGTGTGTGTGTGTGTGTGTAGATTTTCTAAAAGTAGGTAATGAAGGTGAAAGGTCAGTAATTAGGGTGGAGGGTTAAATGAGACGTTCTCTAAGGGAAGGGAGGAGGAGAGGGATGAGAGGGGTGAGTAACAATGAGGAAGCTTGAAAAAGGCAAGTGTGATTTCTAAAATTATTCTGATACATTGTATTTTAATACTACAAACCAACAAGAATGAAATACAGCATATTTGATATGTTTTTGGAACATAGACTAATTAAATAGAGCTTATTATTCTGAGTATCTGGAATCCCATAGAAAGTCATTAGTTGAAAAGGTTAAAAAAATTTAATGAAAAATTTGAAGATTGACAGATTATTAAATAAGCTTAAAGACTTTAAGGAAATGTATGAAGTATGAAGTGTGACAATGATATTATTATAAAAATCATGTAAGTACAAATTATATATATGTATTATACATACATGTGTGTATGTAAAAAATGTACCATATATGTATTAGTATGTTTATCCCTGAGGACTATGTATGCCCCAACCATGGGTTTTGGTACACTTTTATAGTAATAGGCATGTGTTTCCTCCAGAGAAGTGGACCTTTAAACCAATAAGAAAGCAACTGGTCATCCACTTTGTACTCATAGGCTTATCTGGGTACATGAGTCACTTAATGTCATTCCACTACAGTTTGTGTAGTGTGTGTGCACATGTGTTTTCACATGTGTATGTTGGTACATATGTGTGTACTTATCTGTAAATATTTTTGAGAAGGCTAATAAAATATTAATATATTTAATGTCATCGAAGATTTGTGTGAAATATCCTAATACTACAGGGCAGTGGAAAATAAGAAAATACTGAAAATGAGTAAAGAACAAAGGGGAAAAAGCAGATAGAGAAGAACAACGAAATAGCTGAGGTTGAAAGTAGCAAACAAACCCAGAAGACTTCCATAAGTGCTGTTGCTCAGTGGTGTGCCCCAGGTATGTGTGCTCATTAAGCTCATGCAGGTACATATGTGTATTTATTTATATTTTATGCCTGTGAAAGTTTGTTGTGTACCACGTGAATGCCTGATAAACTTGGAGGCCAGAAGAGGGTATTGGATCTCTTGAAACTAGAGTTACAGGTGGTTGTAAGCAGCCACGTAGATGCTGAGGATTGAACCTGGGTTCTCTGTAGGAGCAGTAAGTGCTCTTAACCACTGTATCAGTTCTCCAGAAACATACTTTTAAAGTTATACAAAGTAAAGAACCATATCCCTCTTAAATAAAATAAGATATTTTAAATTTTATATTAGACTCATTTTGAGAAAATTCAACGGATTCCTCTGGCTATGCCCACTTATTACATTGCCCCTCCCTGAGTGAGGACATCATTATGTAAGACAGAATAGACAAGTCCTACCAAGTAGTAAATTGTCCCAGTGAACTCAGAAGTCAATACCCAATGACAGGTCAGTGTCACTTTCCTGGCAAGGCTAATTGTGGCTTAGATGTAGGAATGGGAAGAGAGAAGTCAATTTTATGACATGCAAAATGCTGACCTCACACATTGCTACGCTTATTACTGACTAAGAATTCCTTTGTGAGAGAGAGAGCCAGAAGAAGACAGCCACAGGACTCACCAGGCTATCTATGGAGAGGGGATGACATGAAAGCTGGGCAGCTTGTGGGCACATGCTTACACACATGGAAGGGGCAAAAAAAAAAAAATGAATGGAAGCAAAGAAGAAAAGGAAAAGGAAAAAGGAGAGAAAGGACACAGCAAAAGGTCATAGTAGACATGTAGGTGTGGCAGAAGTGACTTAGCAGTGTAGGCACGATGGAGATGACTTAACGTTATTACCCGTTTAGCCTTATTTTACTATGACTTCTCAATGCAAAGTGGCTATACACTGTCAATTCTCTAAAAAAATAATTAATTAGTGCCAAACAACACTAATTAATTCAGGAGGTGTCTGTGTTCTATAATAAAATGACATGGAAATAACCTCAAATTTAAAACTGTGCTGAATATTTCATAGATGATTGATAAAATTGTCCAGGAGCAAAATTATGGTGGCTTGGATATAAGCTCTCTTGTTCAAGACTGTGAAGCTACTCCATTCTTCTGGGTCTGTTGTAAGACATGAAGCTGCAAAGAGGTTAGAAGTCAACAGTCTCTCATGGTTCTCTTCAGGTTAGGTTTGGTTCTGTTATCTGTACATTGTTCTTTCCCTAGCAATGCAAAGAACTATTGCTTTATGCCTGTCCTATGGAAGGAGGTGTCTGCTCAAGGAGACTGAACAAACCTTATTTTATAAACTTCTTACCTCTAAATATGTATATTTCCCTTCTTGGAAGTTCAAGGGGCATAACATACAAACTCACTTCTCTCTATACTATTTTTCCCATTGATTAATTTATTTATTCACTTTACAATCCTGATCGAAGCCTCTGTCCCATACCTTCACTCATGGCCCCTCCTCCCTTCTCCCCTTTCCTCCTCCTCTGAGGAGGAGGACACTGCTGGGTATCAATCCATCCTGGCACATCAATTCATGCAGGACTAGGCATATCCTCATCCACTGAGGCAGGGCCAGGAAGCCCAGTCAAGGAAACAGGATCCACAGGCAGGCAATAGAGTCAGGGACAGCCCCCCACCCCCGCTACAGTCGTTGAGGCATCTACATGAAGACCAAACTGTACTTCTGCTATATATGTGAGGAAGGGAGCTATCTCCATGTTAGAAATGCTGTGGTACCCAGTATAACATGAGATGAGCTGAAGAATACATAACCCTTTGCCTCCTTGTTTTATTCTTGAAAAGTCACAGGTCTGAAGTTAAGGAGCCACACAGAGGTGGATAATGCCAAGAACACAGAGACCGACAGCTTAGTGCTAAGGGTCTGAGAAGGGTTCAGTGGTCATAGATAGGCAGACAGTCTAGTGAGATTCTGATGGAACTTTAGACCCAGGAGGCAGTGTTCTCTTATTTAAGGTCTCAGACAAAGGGAAGACGGTTTCATGGCAGGAGCCTGTAGCCAGGCTGTATCTGATTTCTGGTCTGTAGATCAAGGGTAGAGAATTGCAGGTAAAGAAGGCTCCACTGTGAGTGTGGGAGAAAGTTTGGAGAAAAGCTATAATTAGTTGGGATGTACCCATTGTGTGAATGGGACATTAGTCTTTACCAGTAGCCTTTTGACAGGTACAGCTCTGTCCTGATCTATTATAGCAGGAAACCCAGAATTAACTGTGATGATGTAGTTAGGAAGCTGCATGTGGGGTTAACTTGAGCATCAACTTCTCTGGAAGGCTAACAGTACAGGGAGCAAGGTATCTATTCATATGAGGCAATGTTGACTAACCTAATCTTGTGACTACCATGCAACTAATATTCAATAATAACATCAAGCTCCACTTGATGTATTTTCAAGTTTCTCCATTGTTAAATTGGTATCCCACCCTTCATGGCATTTCTTCAGTGAACACTCATACCCACAGTCAGTATTTCTATAATAGGATGATCACTACCTAGCATAAGGATGATGTGTCAACAAAAATCACATTAAATTACTTGAATGTTGACATGTATTACATTGTTTGAGACCCTCCCAAACTATGTTTTAAAATGCTCAAAGCTATTCTTGAATTTTTCCAGCCCAATCCTAAAGTCACATTTTCCTCATTGATTTCTCTACTAGAACATGATTAATAATCCTGATCTGGGTTCAAATATGGCAGAGCAGTTCTCCTAGCATGCAGGAACACCTACGTTGAACCCTTATCAACAAACAAAACAAGGCAAATCTTACACTGGGAACTGTATGGCATTATTAGAAGTGTTGTGTCAAAGACAGTCAACTGTCAGTCAGGAAAAGTAACTGTCTATCCCAACACATTTAATATGAATAGGTGTAAATATGGCCCCATATATTTATGTGTTTGATAGTATGTCAAGAATGAGTTCTATGATTGTGAGCCATCATCATGAAGAACATTCTACCCTTATTCAGCTTCTTTACCTGTAGCTGCTTCCACACAAAGAACTATATTCCTACACTCTGCCATTTATTTCCTTAAGTACTGCCTTCTTGCACACATGTAATGTAGCTTTTGCTGTGTTTGCCTCTGAACAACTTTTTAACATCTAGACTATAGTGTTTCTTCCTAATTTTCTCTTTTGTCATTCATTTTCAAAGTTATTTAGACCAGTTACACATGTCTGTTTCCATCTCGTTAATTCATTTAGTAGACAGTTACATTCACTCACATACTTTGAAATTCATCTTGGAATCCCCAGACATTCTAAACTTTTGTCTCTTTTTATTTCCTGGTGTGTGTGTGTGTGTGTGTGTGTGTGTGTGTGTGTGTGTGTGTGTGTGTGTGTCTGTCTCTCTGTCTCTATCTGTGGGTGTGTCCTTGTGTGTGTTGTTGTTTTGTTAGTTGTGTACAATAGGTTTTTCTCCTTTATGGAGTAAAGGTCAAATGGTTTGTTAGAAGCACAGTATTATAGGTCATTTCCAGTGGAGTCACTCTTACAGTCAACTCTTCTGCCACCCTGAAGATCATCTTGTCCTTCCTGTATTCAGTTCTCTCCTACCTAAGCCCACATAGCTCCTGATGAGTTTTGTCATCTGTGAGGATTTTCCTTTTCAATGACTGTCATATTAAAAGTATATATACTTTCTTCTTGCCATCCTTCTATGTTTCATTCAGTTTCCTGAATCCAGGTGCAGAAACTATAGCAATTAATATTAACCTGAATTTGATTATTTGGTTCTTCAGCATTTCATGGGATTATGTTGACTTGGTAATTTGATTGCTATGCAGATGTGAACTGTACTGATTACATTAAAATATGTAAAGGAAATGAGGAAATATTATCAGACAACACCCAAAATGGTACTCGATTCCCTCCTGCTTAGCACATTCTCCAGGAGAGAGTGGGTGGTAAGGTTCAAGAAGTCTCCCCACAGGTCTTTTCTGCAGCTGTTTCCTGTATAAGATGCTTACTACTCCTTTCTACAAGCTGTACTCATTCATTTAGATTAAAATTCACTGAAAGTGTCCTATGTGTTATTTTAAGAGTACTCTTCATTGTCCTTTTAGATAAATGTATAACTTCACTGGCTATTGGGGTAGAGAACATATTAAGAAATAAGGGTACTTGGCTAGAGATCAGTCAGCAGTTAAGAGCACTGGCTACTCTTCCCGAAGACCAAGGTTCCATTCACAACATACACCTGCAGCTCACATATGTCTGTAACTCTAGTTCCAGGGATCTCATGACCTTTTCTGGAGCCCTTGCAAATAGACATATATGCAGACAAAACACAGACATACTTTATTTTTTAAATCAAAACCAAAATAGGTTAGGAAGCATTAGAGTTTGGCTTAGGATTTCTGTGGTTGTAATAAAAAAAAAAATATGGTGAAATCAACTTGGAGAGGGATGGGATTATTTCTTCTTAAGGCTCTCAGGTTCTCTTTCCCAGTATGTGTAACTTCCTGTAGATGACAAATGAGCACCACCACTTCCCTAGTCACTCATGCAGATCACAGCAACTCAGACAGTGAACAGTGTGCTTCAGCCTTGAAATTTGGAGCAATGTTTCTAAAATAGAGGCCAGTGCTCAACTTGGTCTTCATGGACAAGTAGAACAAAGATTGCAATTGGCATGACCTGGAATATTTACTCAGAAGTTGAGAAGCGCATGGAATCACTAGGTTTGCTGGCCCAGGAGTGTCTGGGGATTCATTGTCTCCATTTGCCATCTTGTCATAGGTGTAGTAGGCATACAAATGAATATTAGCTAACTTACACAGGTTCTGGAGATCTATACTCCAGTCAATCACTTTATCCTGTGAATCATTTCTCTAGCCTAATAGCTATATTTTAATTAACTAGTTTTACAATATAATCTCTGTAGCTTGTTAGGTAAAGTTGATTATCCTTTACTCCTACTCAGAGAGTAGTTACATGACAATCATTTCCAGTTGGGGAAACATGTTGTTCAGGTCACTCCTGTGAAATTTCTGTGTTTAGAAATGACAGTTTTCAGTCTACTTTAAAGTGAAGCTCATCATATGCAACCGGACACTACTTTTCCTTAAATGATGACACATCCATCTTCCTGGGATCATAAATTGCAATCTCATTTTTTTCTGAAACACAACAGGCAAGTAGCTATTATCTAACATCTAAACAGTAAATTTACTCCCCAGAGATTTTTCTGGTTTAATCCTCCCACTTTGCTCATAAGCAAATTGTTAAAGTCTTTACCCCTCTGTAACAGAATGCATGAATAGCCAGGGTTGTTTGTCACTGAGCACCCATTCACATGCCTTGCCACACATTATCTGTTTGGCCAAACAGAGCATCTACTAGCCATACATGGTTATGAACTACCCAAAGCATTACTAGTCTGAATCATGACACATACGTGTGTGTGTGTGTGTGTGTGTGTGTGTGCTTGCATGCACATGTATTTATGTATATATATGTGGATATATATATATTTCACCCTTTTATTATGCTAATTTGAGTTAATAAATGCTGCTCGTGTGATATGCTCACTAGTTAGTACTTCACTACAGAAACACTTCCACTGGGATGTAAGAATTTGTTGTTCTTTCATAAAGTTTCCATTCTTAGAGGTGGTTCTTTAAATAAGTATTTCAGTGCTCCACCTACTTTGCACTGAAAAGCAACTTCCTTTTCCCCCTAGTTTTGATACATTTTTCTCCAGTGTTTTCAATTGATAAACTAGTTTTACAGTGTCTAACCCTCTATTCATATCTAACAGACCCTTGTCCTGTGTTATCTATTGCTGCCATCACATCCTGACAAGATCTATTTTATGGGTACTGTTCCTTTGATCTATAAAGACTATTCTGTTATTTTTTTCTATACTCTTTGTTATCCTGCCCTAAAGAATGAATTGTCATCTGTAGGCTAGTGTGTTAAAACATATTTACCATATATTATACACATATATAACACTGCTTTATATAATATAGAAACTTTTATTTAATTTATACTAACTCTCAGGCACACATGATTTTAAAGTTACCCAAGGTGATAATACCAGGGATTAAGTAGGCATGGCACCAATCTTTGCTTCCGTAGCTGATAGGTACAGTAGCTGAAGTCTATGACTTCAGGTATGACAATATGATATCTGGATGATGAGACATGAGTTCAGCTGCAAGTCACTGACCTTGGCCCCAAGACTCGGCTTTCATTGGTTTGTTTATTGTTCAGGAAGTACTAGTCTAAACTAAACTAAATTGCCATATTAATACAAAGACTCTAGAAAGATATAGAAGAAATAAAATCTCAAAAATCATGAACTGAACACTATGTATTACTTTCCCATAGACAACATGAGTGAGATATATGGCAGAGTATCCTTCCGAGAAGCCTCATAGGTCTGAAAGTGGCTGGAAACTCAACCCTGAGTGATGGCTACTTGTATAATGCTATAGTTAGGAATTAAAGGTGGGACACAGGACCCTGTACTGAAATTCTAGGTCTTGTTTGCTTTAAGTAACTTCCAGCACATTTGAGGGACTACTGAGCTTTTCTAGTAGCTGGATCAGATAGATGTTTTGTGCGAGGGAAAGAAAATTAGAAGGATGGATCAGATAACCTTCATCCATCAAATAGCAAAACTAAAGTTAGACTTTTTGACAGCTTAATTCAGCTTTCAGATGTGAGACCCAGTATTAGAGCACTCCAAACCTTACATAAACCCTTTGATCAACAATGGTGTCTTGCCTGCAAGATATACTGGAACAACAGTGGCACAACACTTGTGGGAGTAACCAATCAATAACTGATTTGACTTAAGACCCACTCTATTTGATAGAACCCATACTTGGTATTGCCTGGCTGACCAAGACCTCAAAATTAGATATACTAGGGACTTTGAGTAAAGGCAAACACTAGTATACATACACACACACACACACACACACACACACACACACACACACACACATATATATATGTATACATATATATATACATATACATACATACATGTATATATGTGTGTGTATTACATATATATGATAATTTATATGTTAAGAATATCTAATATACATGTAATATATACAATGTATTTATAAATTTATATAAACATTAAATATATATACACACACACACATATATATATATATATATATATATATATATATATATTCCTAATGACATTCTGTTATACTCCTAGGTCAGTACCTTGCTCAGTCATCATCAGAGAAACTTCCTCCTGTAGCAGATGGGAACAAATACAGAGACCCACAGCCAGACATTGTGAAGAGAGTGATGTTTGTAAAGATTGTCTCCATCAAATCCCTCCCCTCAGGCTCAGGGAACCCCTCAGAAGAGGAGGCAGAAAAAGCATGCATAAGAGGCAGAGGGGATGAAGGACACCAAGAACACAATCCTCTTAAATCAACGCCATGAAAGCTCTCATGAACTCACAGAGACTGAAGCAGGATTTACAAGACCTACACAGGTTTGCACCAGATCTTCTGCTTATATGTTGTAGCTGCCAGTGTAGTGTTTTTAACGGGATTCTTCAGTATGCAAATGAGTCGGTCTTTTTCTTGTGCCTTCTCAGGCTCCTTTCCTTCTGTTGTTGTCTTGTCCAACTCTAAAAGGCGATAGTTTTATCTTATATTTTGTCTTGTTATATTTCAGTATTATCTGTTAGAAGCCTGTAATTCTTTTAATGAGAGACAGAAAGGGGTGGGTCTGTGTGGGAGGAGCAGTGGAGAGGAACTGAAAGTATAGATGGAGGGGAATCCATTATCAGGATATGTTATATACTGGAAAAGAATCTATTTTCAATTTTTTAAGAAAAAGAAACATAGCAGAAAAGCAGCTTCAGACTTGTTTGGAGTTGGCTCACATGAGATATTTAGTGTCCAGAAAACAATTGTGTTTGGGAAAGAAAAATAAATTCACCTTCAGTTAGAGACAATAACCACATTCACCCGTTTAAGGTAATTCCATCTATATTCATAAATGACAGCTCACATACAAGGCCAGAAAAGCTGGTGTGTTATGTGTAGTGTACAAGGCTTGTGAGGAAGGGTGTGTTGACAATAGTCTCTGGGCCAGATTTGGGTGCCTTGGAGTAATATCATACGATGATTGGCTTCAAAAGGAAATACAACGGTTGTTCATATCTCTAGACTCCAGAAGTCCAAGTTCAAAGTTGCAACTGACCTGTTTCTATCTAGTGCCTTCTTCCCGTATTCCATGAGACCTCCATCTTTCATAAACCTTCACCTGAGATGTGGAAGAAACTCAAATATATGTGAGTATTATGTATCTGAGTATTTGCCTGCAATTATTTTGGTGTACCGGATGCATGATTAGTACCTTGGAGTCAGGAAAAGAGTGTCTGGCCACCTATAATTAAAGTGACAGAGGGTTGAGAGCCTGCACAATGGGTGCCAGTATTCAAATTCAAGTCTTCTGGAAGAGCAATCTGATCTCTTAACCACTGAGCTATTTCTCTAGCCCCTGATTAAGCAATTTTATAAACAGATTAAGAGCTTCTGTATGCTACTTAGGCTTTCCTCAGTAACACCACTGTCAACTTGTGCTAGTAAAATACAGAAAACATCTCTCAAACATCAAGAGAAGTCATTAAAACAGCTGCCACAACACCCCAACTGCAGCTGCAGGAAACAGAAAGGAATACGATGATTCCGAGTGTTCTGGTGAAAGTATATCAACAGGGAGTGGTGTGTCAAGGAAAGAGAAAGCAATACAACATTGGCAGAAAAATGGAACTTAGGACTTCTTTACTTGAAGAGAAACTGTTAGGAGGCACAGATATTCTCAGTGACGGGAGGAAGTGACTCACGGTGGGAGTCAAGTAACCATCAATATAAACAGTAAATAGGTAGGAAGATCTACATGTATACAGAGTATAAAAAGACTAAAATGATTTTGGTGGGTTTAAAGGCATTCGAATCTGTGTTAAACTTGATAGCAGAAGATGAGGCAAATGCTTTCAGATTTAGGATTATTTGAGAAGAGATGAAGAGAAATATCTTTAGCCAACCTTTATATTACTTGACTTTACTCATTCTATTTCCTAAATAGGAGATATTTAACTAAGGAAAGAAAATGACTAGGAATGAGAGAACCAGTCACTGACCAAGAGAAGCAATTTAAGCCTACCTGCATTGGTGATGATGAATGTGCAAATCAATTTGACAAGTAGTTTAGCATTAGCTCTGAGAGATCTACACATTCTAATGTAATTTCTAGGTGCATCTCTATAGAAATGTTTATTTTACGGAGGTACTAATGTAAATGTATGTACATAAGATCACAACTGCATTATCCTTACATTCTTTTCCTCTACAATACATGCATGCAGGAGGAGAATGTCATATTGTCAAAGATAAAAGCAATATCGTGTGTGATGGTGGGAGAAAGAAAGACCTGTATACGTAAAAATGCTCTAAAGAAACAACACGGAAGCAATACCTAGTATCAGTGATTAAGATTGATGCTTAGTAAAGAGTATGGAGTGAGTTAGAGGAGAAAGTTAGGAAAGAAGTGATGCACAATCTATTGTATTTATTGTATATAATACTAAGTGTTTAAATTCTGCAACAATCTGTCTAGCTGTGTATCTTTATTTATATAATTCCCTATATTTATGCCACAAGCCTGCCATTAGTCATTTTCTGTTGCTGTAATAAAACACCATGGCCAAATAAAACATATGGAAGAAAGTGATTCTTTGGCTTATTGTTTTAGAGGTAGAATCTGTAAAAATGTGGGTGTTCCAGCTTCAGACAGAGCACGAAACAGAGAATTTATATTTTCAATCTTAAACATAAGCAGAAAGAACTGGAAGTTAAGCAAACTTATGAAATCTCAAAGGCTGCTCATCATTATGGTAATTCCTCCAGCACCACCAACAGGGGACCAAGTGAGCAAATGCCAAAGCTTGGAAGCATTCCTCATTCAAATCACAACAATGTATCCTTATTTTTTTTTAAGTAAAATGAAAATGTATCATTTGTTTAATTCCTCAGTAATAAGAAAGTAAATACTCCTTGACGTGGCCTGCAGGTCACGTTATTCGGGGGAACGAGGAGGGTCACAACCTGTGAATAAAGAATGGGCGAGAGAGACGACAGGACTCAAGGAAGCATTGCTTGTCAAGAGCCATTTACTTAGTGCAGCCGAGCATATTTAAGGCAAAAATCTTGGAGGGGAGGGGGAGAGGAAGGAGGGAGATGGAAGTTTACGAGATCTTCTGGGGTTGAGCTCCGGTGTGACAGGTGGGGAGCGGGTGGATGACAGGTGGAGAGGGGGTGGATTTCCGTGAATGTTCTTTTCCCAGGGCCAAGCCAGATCCTTGTGATTGTCAGGCAGGATGTTAATCTCAGGGTTCTCAATTAGCTGGGGCAGGATATTTATCTCAGGGCTCTCATGGTTCCTAACAACTCCTATCTCCAAGACTATGTCTTCCAGTAGTGGCTGCCATCACTTCTGGACAGAGTGTCTGTGGGCAAACCCTGACTCTACATACAGTGTGATTACTTTCATCTTTACATTTCTTCATCTGTAAAGTGGAAAACCAAGAACATCACAACTTCTAGGTCATGACTTTTGTTATACATGCTGAGTTAAAACATGTGGGAGGCATAAGGAACAAAGCCAGGCACTTGTCAATACTGCAATATGATAAAATATATCTCACTTTGAGATTTAATACTTAGGCATATTTTATTCTCATGAGAATGTTAGTCTTGATATATTCTCATGACCTTTTCACTGTTGTGAGTTTATCTAGTAGTCATTATGAAAATTTTCTAATTATTGTATCTTTAAAAATAAAAATATAATTGATGCCAGCTTGCTATTTTGTTATTTGCAGCAGTACCTAAATTTACTTGAATAAATATGCATGTTTTAATGTTCAATTTCTGGTTTATAAATTCTTTACACATAAATGAAGTTTGAAATAAGCAATGCCAACTTATTTCTAGCTTGCTAATATTGGAGTAGATGGTTGTTGCTCAGTTGGAAATCTGAAGGAATCCTGGTGGTATTAAGTGGGCATACGGTGGCAGGCAAGATTGATTACCCTGGAGCTACTAACATGACTGAGTGGTTAAGAACACTTGATGTTCTTCTAGAGAACCCAAGTTTGGATTCCAGAAAGCATTTCTAGCATGAAAGTAAAGGGGCTATTAACAGAAGAGTAAGGGGACTTGCAGGATGGAGAAAGAACAAGGTAACAAGAATGAATACCGTCAAATTAGATGATAGAGTTAAATGAAACATTCATTATCAAATTCATAACTTTCTATAATAAAATTACGTTAAAATCAATTTTAACATGGAGACTGACCCTGTCTTTTTCCCAGAAGTGAAAATATAATGAAAAATCAACTACGTTAGTGAACTAACTGTATTAGGAGTAAAATTATAAAGGAAATGGAGCAGGCAACCAACCATTCTGGATTCTAGGAAGTGTGATGCTGATGTTATTTGAGCCGACCATTGAAGCTACTTTGAGTTGGGCGTGCTGTAGAGTCTTTAAGTAGAATTTCATCAACCTGTAAGAGAAGGAAACACATCAGGAAAATACCAATGAACACAGATAAAATGAAATGTACACTGGGACTAAAAGAGACAGCAAGAGTGGTGTAAAAAGATTCTATAATACCAGCTAGATCTGAGACCTCTTGGCCAAGACATGCATCCGTGGCACGATCATTGGGCTGGCAAACCAGGGATGAGAGCAGGAGAACAATAAAGAACAAAGTTAGTCTGAGTCAGCATTCTACGAGGATCAGTCCTGCCTTTGTGCCCTGAGTCAGCATTCTACGAGGATCAGTCCTGCCTTTGTGCCGTAGGCTTTTTGGAAAGATATGATGTATTAAAATTACTAATTATAAGCACACCTTAAACCATTCCATAAGGCCTTTCATGATTACACAAAATGCAGACAAACTTTCTAATTGCTGATATGGGATCCTGTGGTGTTTAATATTGTATTAAACCATGGTACCAGCACTTTAGTTACTTATGCAAAAATCACATCTGCAATTGATAGAAATATTTATCAGTGTGTTCACTAAAATGAAAATGCACTGGAGCGAGTAATAACATTTAAAACAAATAGGAAAGCCCAAATGGAAATGAAGCATTTGAATAATTTCACAGTGTGTAGCCTGGAATAAATGATATCAAAACCCACTTCTGTTTCGAATCAATAACACTGAAATGTGACAGAATCTTGATGATACTCTATATAAAAAAATTAATCCATAAAAATATACTTGTAAAACATTTCCACACAATAGGATATTTACCCTTCTTCTGTATAAGTAAATTGGCTCCTCAAAATAATTAATGTATTGCTTTCATAGATATTATCAAATATCATTCATTTATTTATGATAAAATAAAAACCCACTGTTTCATATTTTCTTTAAGAATGTAGGAAGCTATTTTAAATTCACATTATTTTGGGTTCCCTGTTGAAAATAACACCTATGAGTCAGAAAGTCAGATGCATGCCTGGATGTCTGCAGGTTTATCTGGCTTGTTAACTTTAATGTGTTCAGTCATGTAAAGTGCCCTATTCTTACTATGCCTGCTAAAGTGTTTTTTTAACAACTTCAGTTCCACAATTTCTAATGTCCTGATGAATTTAGTGTCAGCTGTCAGTGAATCCATCCTCATTCACCCAAGAAATCTATAGAAGCTTCCTGTTTCATTTCAACCATGATTTTTAAGAATCATGGGTAACAGTAAGTGACCTGGGTTCTACCTTTATGGCAAACGAAGATTCCAGGTTGTCTATGGACTTTATGTGGCAGTATACCACTTTTCAGAGACTCACTTAAAAATAATTTTTATATTTATTTTGCTTGTAACATATTACATATTTCTCATATTACATATGTGAAAGCAAGGGAGAATATGCGTGCTGTATGAGACATGTACCTATGGAGATCAGAGGAAATCTTTCTGGAGTTTTATCTCTCCTACCATGTATGTCTCTGTAAATGTTGTTTTTATTTCCTCAGATGAATTGATGAGATGAAAGCCAAACCCAAGTTTTACGAATATATGGCTTGCACTAAGACAACAGTGTTTTATCTCTGTTCTAACTATCCTTAGGCCTAGACCTGAAAGCTTCTAGTCTCCATAAAACTTAATGTAGGCCTAGAATTTTTCAGCTTCTAAGATGACTGAATATCTCACCCTTTCTAGTTCTTTCTGAACACTAGCTGGCTGGTTCAACTCAGCTATTCTGACTTTAAATTCCTCTCCAAGATGACTGATTCAATCTGGTTCTCAGAGGCTTCTGACTGAATTGCTTTGCCTGGCATCTTACTAACTTCAGCTATATGTTCTAATCTTCTGGCTCCTTCTGTCTTCCTGCAACTTGCTTCTGTGAAATTGTTCTGGTAAATATGTCTCCTGTTTCTCTCTCTCTCTTAAGTTACTTCTCTTTCCTGTCTATTCTCCTAAGAGTTGAACATATCCTTTCTAACTCATTCTGTTAAATCTTTCTCTGATTCATCACTTTGTCTGCCTCTCAAGTAGACAACACATTCAAACTTGGCTGCTTCCTTCTACAAAATAAGTTTACCTACATTGTTTGGGATTGAAGGTATATACTAAGGGTGTGTCTTTATTCAAGCCAGAGGGATTAAAAGTATGTCATTATATCTGGATCACACAGACCTAGAAGGTCTTCAGGTATGATCCCTTGATGGAGCAGCAATGGTGCTAGATTAAATTATTCTACTTGTTGTAAGAATTAAACTTGTGTCATTTGGTTTGGCAGCAAATGCCTTTACCAGGAGAACCATCTTGCTGGTCAAAGCCTTTATTTCTTTGTTTTTGTTACTGTTTATCTTTCCTTATACATGGTAGTATGATTTCAGAACCTCTTAATCTGTCAAGGGAATCATCACACTGGAATCTAAATGTCAGGGTCAGAGTTTAAGAAAGCCAAGTGGACAGTAGACCAGATTGGATTAGTTTCCAAAAGGGATCCCTGCACAGACTTGGCAGCCTATACTGGAGCAACACTTAGAACCAAATAATAGCTACTGACTGGTGGAATAAGCCAGCTGCAGACATCAGTCCAGCATGGTAAGTGGGCAGATGCTTTCACCTAGACCTACAAAGATATGGGTATTTTATCATCCAACTCAGGCCTACTATCTCTCACCATATATGTTTAGTTATTTCCCCATCACAACAGCCTTCTGGCCACAACATTACTTGTTCACGATGCTGAGGAATCATAAACACTAGAGCCTTTGATCTCCAGATCCATCATTTGATGTTTGTACAGACATTCTTTTCTTTTCTTTGTTTTTTTTTTGTCATTCGAAACCCCTTAGGCATGGTGACTTGTCCTTTCTTCTCATAGCAAATAACAAGGTTCTAGTGGTTGTTATTGTGGGATATACATTTGCTGGAAAGAATCCCATGATTTCAAGATGCAGAACAAAAGCAGAAGCTTTAGAGGATCTAGTAGTGTGGTTAATCATCAGGAATTAATCTGCAGTTGTTTTTTATGACCACCTTAATATTCATTATTGAGGAAGTGTTAGATACATGAAAATGCATTGGCTCTGTGGACCCGGTGTTGGAGGTAAAGGCCTTGGTAGATGTGCCTCCTTATGAAGGTTAGAAGAGAGAATCTTTCCCATTCTTTTCTCTTATCTGTGGCACATTGTTCTTAATCTTGAATTCTGCTTGATAAGTAGAAAAAAATACATCAAAAACTCATTGTAACATGAGATTTTTCTCTTTATCTCCTCTACTTCTGTAGACAAATTTTGTTTTCTGAAATTCATTTCACTGATGTCATTTGAACTCCAAAGAGTTTCTCTCTTAAAAAGGTAACATTCTTAGGTTCTGGTAGTTAGCCCCCAGATATACCTCTAATTATGGTTGTAATTCCTCCTATCACAATGAATTTTCCAATTGTCGGCCATGAAACTCTTGAGTGCAGTATATATAATTCAATATATGGTTTTCCTATCTATGATGAGAAGGAGTTGTAATCACAGTATGTTCTGTAGAGAAAACATTTTAGGACCTAAATAGATGAAGGCTGTATTTGTGTTCATAGAGTTGCTGAATAAGAAGAGAGATCACATGTAATTTACTGATTAAGTCATTAAGTTCTCATCTCTACATAGCAAGTCTACCTCTGTAACTCTGTCTTTTTTACAGGCTGCACAGTTATTTCATGCAGCTCCATGATCTGTCTAGCACCTAGTGGCTAAAAGCATGGCACTGCCCATGAAGTGGAAGTGTGACCCAGTAGAATTGCTGATTTTAGCTGCACTGAAACCTCACCTATCTCTCCCATTCAATGAAGAAAAGAAACTCCATTGAATATGTTTCCATATCCAGGAACTTGAAAATCTAAAAAAGCTTGAAAGATTTCAAGATTTGCAATTAGTTTATACAGGATGAAAGGTCATAGAGTCTGCAGAATACCATATGGATCTTCTCTAAAGACTTTAAAACAATTATTCAGTTGCCAGCACCTGATGCCGTTCTACAAATGTAACACATAGATAATGTTGTGGCTGAACTAAGGCATTTCAATAGTTTTATTATGAAGAGCTAAGAAGGTGTAAATGTCAATACCTTAGAATGTGGCTATACTTTAGAGATTCAGTTTTCACAGTTACAATCAAGATAAAATCATGTCACTATGACACCTCATTCTCCATAACATCTTAGAATTTAATGACTGCCTAATACTAATTGAAATTTAAACTTGCATTTGGAATCTCATTCCTATTTTGTTTAATTTTTGTTTAAAGTATAAGTTGCACAATGACACCAAATGTGTGTCCTGTACGATTTTCCTGTATTCTAAACACTATGCATGCTTTTTATTAAATAAATAAAGAAATAAGTAAATAAATAAATAAATAAATAAATAAATAGTAGTCTGGTGTGGATTTTAAACAATAGATAAAAATATTATAAAAACTTGGAATAAGTTTTATGGGAAATTATGACATGATGTTATTAGAGATTGTCTCATCATGAAAATATCAAAATGAAATCATGTTGGCACACTAGGTGGCTTCTATTTTGGAACTTGTACAGCACATCAACACTTTCCTTAGACAAGTTTACAGAGTTTCATCTTAAGTGTGGATGATTCCTTGAACTGTTTCTATGGGTAGCACAAAACAGCTGATGATCACCTTTACTTTCTATCATATAATAATAGTCCTAGGTACTAAAGTAAATATGGTGCAGACATGCAGGCACCTGGGACTTTCTGTAGTCTTTACAACCAGAGGTGCAGTTTTCTTAAAGACCCTCTAATTAACCTTTCTTTAATGAACAGAATTTGATTTTATGTCATAAATCATGCAGTTGTTTTTCGGTGCATTAGTTATCCACACCCCAAGCCCAAGCCTTCTCTCCCTTGGCATTTCTAGTAAAGTCTTACCTGCATGCTCCATTTACTCAGATCTCGCTGATGTCCATGACTGTGTTTCCAGTCTTGTAACTTTAGGTCCTTCCTCTAAGATGCCATGGCATTGAGAATTCTTAGACATCCTAATGAACGTTTGATATTGTAATTACCATCTATGTCATACACAAATAAGAGCTGGTATTATTAATATATGATAAAAGTTGCCAAGAAATTTTTCAAATCCCATCCACCTTCTACTTTCTATCTTGTTCCTCAAGATATATGGCTGAGGGTTGTATTTCATTTTAAACATCTTACTTTTTCTTTTTAAACAACACTCTTGCTCTTTGTGCTAATTGCAACTTAGTAATTTTACATAATTGTGAGCAGATGTTTCAAAATCCATGTCAGATTTTATCTCTTCCAGGAAATTTTAAAACTCTTTGTCGAGTTAAGCTTTGTTTTGTTTCTATATTTCCTTAGAACAAGGGCTTCTGTCTGCCTTGCTTATATTAAATTATATTTATTTTCCTTATCAGTCCATATCTGATACATGACAGACATATTCTTAGTAATCTTTTAATTTCTTGCATCTGTAAGAGTCATTAGTATATTCTCTATACATTTTCTTTCTCTATTGATAATCATAATTAGTAGAGGACATTATTACTCTCTATTTGCATATGTCTCAAATTAAAATTGCATCTTTATCATCTTATATTTTTTTTCGGTAAATCAAAAGTTGTTGTGGTGGCTTAGTGAGTAAGTCAAGCATTAGAACATGACTTTAAACCTCTAGCATCTGTGTTAGGAGAATCAATTGCCAAGAGAAGGGAGAAGAAAGTTGCATTTTAGTTGCCTATAACTCAGTTTTCTTGGTACTAATGTACTCTGATGTGGGACAGAAGACAGAGTATTGTGTCTACTCCAATAAATACAGATTATGTGCTCTTAGTTAAGAGTTCATACTTCTCTTCCTGTGGACCCAGGTTCAATTCCCAGGACCCACATCAAAGTGCTCACAACTGCCTATAACTCTAGATTCTGGCATCCCACATACACACACAGAGAGAGAAAGAGAGAGAGAGAGAGAGAGAGAGAGAGAGAGAGAGAGAGAGAGAGAGAGAGAGTCTTAAAATACTATAATTTCATCAGAGTTTATCAGAAAAAGAAAAACTATAAGTTAAAGATATTACTACATACACACTTAAAAGTAAATGTAGAAAACTTTGTAAGGTAAAGTATTATTGAAACATGTAGAGTTAATCTTTATGATTATGGTGATGTTGGTAGTAATGGTGATGATTGTGAAATTTTTTGAGAAAATAACTCACTATCATTGTTCAGCTTCTTCTTTTTCCTTCTCTTCTCCAATCCCTGTCATATATCACCCTGGCTTATTCTCTTTCAAATCCAAGGCCTCTGGACTCTTCCTTTGCCATAAAATATACATTAAATTATATGTAAATATTAAATATATGTTTTATACTATATTCAAACAGATTACAGCCAGAATACCATTGTCATTTGTGTCAAGTAAGTTTCATATATATAAAATCTACCTGGTATGCCTATATAATTATATATAGATATAGATATATAGGTATATATGTAATTTCAGGGACAACCTTTTAGTACAGGATGATGACATGCCACTCCAATTCTATTAGATCTATCTTAACAAATTCTAATGACTACTGATGGCATCACAACTTTAGAATCAAGTATTAATAAACATTTCACCTTACCATTAAATGGGCCCTTTAGCTAAGTGGTTTTGAAGATGTCAGTCAACACCTGTGATTTCACAAATACCACCTAAGTTTATCATCTCATATGAACATTCATGGTGATAATGAGAGAGGGATCTTCTAAAAAAAAAATCATATTTCACCTAGTATCCCTCCAGTCTATCATACCCATACCCATTATTCTCAAAGTGTTTTAAAGTGCTTCAGCCAGTAAATATTTTTAGTTTTGTCTCAGGTTTGTGGTCACATATTTTTGGGGTGTGCATGGAATCTTTTAATCCTTTAATTAATGTGGTGTGTTGAAATATTGTATAATTTATTATCATCATCATCATCATTGTTATCGTCATTATCATCATGTTCAGCAGCGGAAGCAGCAGCACTAGCTGCATCACTCTGAGTCACAATTGTATTCCTTACCTTGCAATGATTCAAACACAGTCCTCATTTCCCCAATGTAGTCACAGCTTCAGGCTTCAGAGTCCGAAGTGCGAACACAAAACCACGAAGGCAACCCATCATACTTTTCTCATTTGCAGTAATGCATTGTGAAGGGCATTGACTCTACGTGCCCCTTTGAAGCTCCAGGACATGATTGCAAACGACATGTGTGACATCCAGCAGTCTCCTCCCCCCACTTCTAGTCGGCATGTTAGCGGATTACACTGGGAAGTTGGAACATGAAGGCAAATGGCAGCTCCTGTCATCTAATGAGACGTTTATTAAGAAACTAGGACTGATTATAAGTTGCAAATTAGCCATAATGTAAGTAATCAGCTGAGATGTCACATTGGTAAAAGAAAAATGATAAACAGCCAAGTGCTCATCCCTGTGCTCATCAGAAAGAACCTGCAGTTCATTACAAACCGTAATTTGCTGGAATCCCAAGATGTAGATGGAGGAAGGCAGTAGTTTCTCTAAGGTGCATGCGTCAATGCCTTTTCTATGTTATTTCTATGCAGACTTCACAGATCACTTAATCACCCCGGCGAGGTTTTAAATTTTTATCTAAGTACAATGTTCTGACTTAGAAAATAGCAGAGACTACGGGGACAAAAATGAAAGGCAACAACACTATAGCAAAGAATGCATGGGGATATCCTCAATGACTGCAGCCACACATTGTGCGGACAGGAAATCACTCATCACCACTGCAATAAATATACACATGGTGACCATACCTACCAACACGAACTTTAAATGGAGGAGATATTATACAGTGGGTAGACAAAAATTCTTACTCAGCATATAAAGATTCAAAAAGAATAAAGATGTCCTAAAATATCCTGAGGTTGTCACTGGAGACATTTTTAGTTTTGTTAAAAATCAGTTCCTTTGAAGTATGGATATTTTACATTTGGTATGTGACAAGCTGTCACTAATATCCAAATAACCAGCAGATTCCAGGTAGAAAACCTTTTTCATTTATGTCAGATAGGTTTCCAAAATACTTTCAACTATAAGGATAATGAAAATGAATAACCCCAGTGTCTTCAAATCTAAGCACTTCTCTCATACCATAAACACACAAATTAATAAGTATATTGTTATTCAATGATTTAGATATATATGTGACACACATGCACAGAAATATATATATGTATAACACATAAACATATACATATAGCATATATATTAGACCACATATATGTCATATAGCTGTTATATAATATTAGACAACATGTATTAGATGATATGTATGATATATTGTCTTATATATTATTAAATACTATTTAGTATACTTAATATGTATATTAAATACTCATTCTTCATTTTTAATAAAAGAAATAATATTCTCTTCTAGGAAAATAATTTCTTTTATACCTTCTACAACCAATAAAACATTAAGTAAAAACCAATATAATGAAAGTATGAATGTGAAAATATACAATATGGAAGACTAGAACTAAAAAACAATGTTAATGAAAATTTATAATATTTAAGATTATTGGAATATAAATATTTTGAACCAGTGTGGTATATTCAGTTCCTTTATACACATTTTGTAAAAGTCTGTTGCTAGTCACTATTGAATTTTTCTTATAGTATATAACCTTTAAACAAATTTTGAAAGTGTTGTTTAAATTCATTATGAATTCGCCAATCACCCTTTCACACTGTAAGAACTCAGAAGATCTGTAAACTGAACACATACATTTGAGAGTGAAAGGTGGTAGGGGATAAGAATGGATTTGGAGGAGAGAGGTTGTATTTTATCAAACACATTTTCTGAATAATAAACTTCTGAAACAAAAATGTATTTCAAGTAGCCAGATATTTAAATGGAAATTGTCTTTGCTATAGTTTCTATTGCTGTGATAAAACACCATGACCAAGATCAGTTTGGAGAGAGAAGCTTTTATTTCATTGTAAACTCACATAACACAATACACCATGGAATGCAGTTAGGGCAATAGTAACTCAATTACTATTGAGGCAGGAATCTGAAAGCAGACACCACATAGTGGTAATGTTCACTGTCTTCCTCCTGAAGGCTTGCTCTATTTGCTTTCCCAAACAATCTAATACCATCTGTCCAGAGGGGTACTACTCATGCCACAAGCATGTCCACATGATGAACTTGTGAAGTTTTGTTTGTTTGTTTTGTTTTTTGGGGGGTGAGATCATTTGTTTGTTCTGTTTTGTTTTGTTTCTGTTTTTTTTTAAATCAATTGTGGTTCCTTGTTCTCAGATAAATCTAGTTGTGTCAAGTTGATGAGAGGAAAAAAACAAATAAAAATAAACAAGCAAATAAAACACAACCAGAAAAGTAGCTCAACCAACCAACCAAATAAACAAAAAAACAAAAACCAAAACATAAAAATAAGAATATGAGAATAGAAGAAACGTAACATATTATTTGAGAATTACAAAGTAAAGAGGATATGACCATCACCTGTTCCAATGGTGAGGGGCCAAACCACCAATAGCATCAAATGTTGTGCCAGCATCACTCTTAGAGGATAATAAAAGTCATCAACTGCCTTTGGTAGTGTAAAAATAGGAAAGTCACATAGAAAGCCATTTGCCATTTATTCCTACAAACAAATGAAGTCTAGATGTAGTAATTCTCATTTACTAAAATGATTAAAAACCTCTTAATGAAACCATGCAGTGACTGGTTATACCAGTTCTGTTCATGATAAACTAATGCTTGAGTCAACAGAGAGGTCCTTGAAAAAGTGAACGAAAAAATTGATTTTTGGAATATTTGACAATGGAGTGTTATTTAGCATTGAAAACAAATTAGCTATGAGACATTTAAAGAGTTTTGGATTTTTAATTTTCAGTGACTTTTGTCAATGTGAAATGGTTCCATGTAGAGTAGGTACAACTGTAGAACATTCTAGAAAATACAAAACTTAAGTCAATGACTCTAGTGACAGGTGTCAATGTCAGAGGACACTGAGAGAAGATTGCCATGAAAAGCTGTGTTTTAGATTTTTTACAGGTTTTATTTTGAATTTTATTTTAGGAATATGGGTGTTTTGGCTGCATGTATGTCTATGCACCACACTGTATACTTTGTATACTCTGTATACAAAGGGATTAGAAAAGTATGTTCTATCCCCTAGGACTGGAGTTATAGATGGCAATAAGTTGCCCTTTGGATACTCTGCTCAAACTCTGGTCTTTGCAGGAGCAACTAGTACTCTTAAAGTGCCCTTAGCCAGTGACCAGTCTGTCCAGTCCTCACTTTGAGGTGTTTTGTTTTGCTTTGTTTTGTTTTGTTTCTTTGGGTTTCTTTGTTGTTGTTGTTGGTTTGTTTTGTTTTTTGTGTTTTGGGGTTTGTTTGTTTTTTTCTTTTGTTTTGTTTTTGTAAGGATGATAAGAACTCTCATATGTGAAGTCTGGTATTTTACAAAAACAATGACTGCAGTTCTCACATTTCTATCATTGATAAGATCAGTGAAAATAAGCTGGGATGGTGATACACACCTTTAATCTCAGACCTCTGGAGGAAGAGGCAGGTAGGTCTCTGAGAGTTTGAGGCCAGCCTGGTCTAAAAGAGAGTTCCAGGACAGGTAGGGCTATTGCACAGAGAAACTGTATCTATAAAAAAGCAATACAAACAAATAAAAAGAACAGCAAAAGTACTGAAATTATGTTAATGATATGGAGTAAATGGGTGGGAGGAGGATAAAGACAATGCAGCAGGCTGATAACATAGATAAATGTTTGTTACTGTCAAAGAGACAATAGAGCAGCTTGACACTTGTGGTTCCATCCGGCTGTTCATGAAGGATATTTATTTCTTATCTCAGTGGAATAAATAACTGCACATGTAACACTTATATAATTATTTTGGGAGAGAGAAGATAAGTATAAATTGATTCAAGCCTTTTTGATATGTTAAATGAGAATACTATTTCATGCAATAGGAGGTCAAACACAGACATGTGGGAACTGCAGCCATTGTTTTCTTAAAATACTTAAATAAAGTACTCAGACTTCATGTATGAGAGTTCTTATCATCAAGACAAAACAACAACAAAAACAAAGCAAAAGAATCAAAAACCAAAAACACAAAACACAAAACAACAACAACAACAAAGAAACAAAACAAAACAAAAAACTACAGTGTTTTCAAAGGACTGGACAGTTTGCTCACCAGTAGGATGTTATTTACTTGAGCAATGAGAATGTCTGAACTACTAAATCTCTGGTTGCTTCTTTTTTTTTTTTTTTTTTTTTTTTTTTTTTTTTTTTTTTTTTTTTTGTTTGAGTTAATAAATTTCTCACTAATTTGAATACGCTTCATTTTTAAAGCAACTTAGTCCTAATAGAAAAACTTTTGGCTTCTTCTTGTTTTTTGAAATGCACAGTGAAATCTATTACTAAACCTTCCCCTGGGGACAGAAGCAGCATCTACCTCTTTTCCTAAGGTGCTGACAATAAAATGAAAAAAATTCACTCTGGGGTATCATTGAGTTTTTACACTTCCTTAGAGAATTAAGGAGATACACTCGCAGGAGGGGGTCGTGGGGGTTGGGGGGAATAGGGAGGAATGTCGGGGGGGGGGGTGTTCCTTTCACAGAAGGCCACACCTGAAAAAACATTACTCAGAATGAATGGGGGCTTTCTTGTTGTGGATGGGCCTGGTGCTGTTTGTAGTCTGATGCTAATTCCGTTCTCCTGGGAGGGGTTGTGGACAGTGAGTCCTGTACTCAGGTGACTTCTTGTGAACCAATCCTAATAAATAAAGAAGCCAATCACTGGGCAAGTAGGCAGAATTTCTGGGTTGGACAGAGAAACAGAGGAAGCAGGAGAGAGTTAGGTCCTTTTGGATGGGAATAGCGTAAGGACAAGATGTAGCTGCAAGTGTTTCCCAGTTTCAATGGCAGATCTGTCAGGATTCGCCACTGGAGGATTTAGATTTACTAAGGCTTACAAAATGAGGATTTTAGTTGCTACACCCAGCGATTGAGTTACCATTGTTTCTGAACTAGGTTTATGTTATGTTTTCCTTCATGAGGCAGCTGATCCAGTTCAAGAGAGAAAGGCGTGGGTTTGCCTGACATGTACCACAAAGACCATGGGGTCTTTGAAGCCTGGGGCTGGCATGGTAATGACCTGCCAGTGGGAACTTAGTGAGCTGGGTGGAAAGATTGTGGAGTTCTGAATCAGTCTCCACAAGGTAAAAGCAGGTTGGCCATTGCCCACCAGTGCATGACCGGCCAGGCTGCTGGTGCAGAGAGTTGGTGGTGACTTAAGCGCGGGAACGTGCCAGTTCTGTTTTAATATTTCCTGAAACATCCTGTAGTTACATGAATTGGACTCCCTTCCTCTAGTCTTCCTGGGTTAAATACTCAATCCCTGCCTTAGGTCACCCCCAAACAAAGTAGATTTTTGAACAACAGGTGGTAGGGAGAAACTGAATGCTCAGATGAGGGTCTTGTAACCCTTTACTCCATCAGTTCTCAACCTGTAGGTCGCAACCCCTTTAGAGATTGAAGGACCTTTTCAGAGGGTCACCTAAGGCCATTGGAAATACATTGTAATTCACAACAGTGACATAGTTATAGTTATGGAGTAGCCACAAAAATAATTTTTTTGTTTAGGGGAATTGCTATTAAAGGGTCTCGTCACATTATTTGAAATGTTGAGAATCACTGATCTGCACTCTTCCAAAAGGGGGAGCCGATAGTCCACAAGCCTGACTGGGATCATCTTTTGCCCAACTGAATGCCCAAATATGGCATTTGTTTGGCTTGGAGGACAACTCATGACAGCATTCTTTACTTTTAAGTGAAAATGGGGACATAATGGCTCCTAGGTATGGTTGAGAAGAGCTTTATTATAGATAAAAGGGAGAGAATAACCAGAGACATTTGGAATAGTCCAAACTGAACCAGGCGAGCAGATTGAAGCTGATCATGATAGGAAAGACATGGAGAGAAGGAGAAAGGAAGAGAAGAAAGATGGAAGAGAATGCAAACTGATGAAGAAAGGTCAGGAACATAGACAGGAGCTCAACCAAAAGAACTACCTGTGGCCTAAATGACTGAGGCTATATAGGAAAGACAAGCTGGGGAAATGAAGCAAAGCTACTGGCCAGAGAGGTTTAGGGCAGTGAGTCAGAGTGAGAAGGGCTTAGGAGCCAGGACACTGAACCTGCCTGCCAGCTTGGTGTGTTAAATAGCACCTCAATTAGCCCTTTGTCTCAGGTTTCATGGAGACCTAACACCTTTGGCATTTGTATTCTTTGTTGCTGAGCTTTATTCCTTTTTTTGGTTGAGTATGTAGACCTTCAACTTCCTATGACCTTTTATCATGTCTTTATTTGACTCAAACCTTTCTAAATCCCTGTTTGGACATATTGTATCATTCCTCCCCCCCCTTTAGTAATCTGTCTAGGAAAGTAATAACATATAATTAAAATGGTAAATTCTACAAGATTGTAAGAACGCATAAGAGAAACTGATTCTCTGGGCCAGCTGCAAAAATTAAAAAAAAAAAAGAATCCCCATTTGGTCAATGACCAAAATGTTTGTTTATGTAAGATGGTTTTTGAGCTTTGTAAGGATAGAGTCAGCTGCATGAAGTAATCCAAGCTGAAAATGCATGGTTTGCTGACTCTGTAAATTACCTGGCACCCTGTGTTCCTGATCTCAGCTACTGTACACACTGGAAAGAAACAAGCCTTTAGAAAGGCAATATGGGTATTATGTTAATTTCAAAATACAATATAGTCAGTGCTTTGTTGAGCAGATGAATCCTCCAGGAAACATTGCTATGTTGGCAAACCGCAAAACTTTTAGTGTTACAGTAAAATTTCAAATGCATAGCTCTTATTTAAAGGGTATGCACCATACCTGAGTGAAGCTGATACCCACAAATACCACTATGTTCTGTAATGTTTGTCTATATCTGTCATTTAGAAGGTTCTGATTATCAGGCAGCAAATATATATTTTCCATGGTAAGCATGCATTTAAGGTTTAAATTTACTGAGATCATCACAGTAAAAATGTACCTTAGAAACAAAGCTAGGCTAAACATTTAGCCTACATGTAGGAATCTACCAGATAATTATTTGACTCTTGGCTTTGCCCCTTCCCAGTTATTTGTTTTATTTTGTATGTATCACTGAAACTTTTGAATCTCTATTTGAATGTATGAAAAGTAAATTTTATGTTTTAGAAGTATAAATGGAATTATTTTATGATCTGGAATTAGTAACCAAAAGTTACTGAATATAAACCAACTAAAAAAGTAACTGACTCCCAAGCTTTCTGGTGTCTCATTCCTTTGGAAAAGTCTTAAATGAATTCTTTAAAAGAAATGACTCAGTGTTGAAAAATCACAAGGAATTTTTATGTTTGTTAGAATGCAAAGACTCTTGGTAGACTCTGTTACAGTGTAAGGGTCCATTATTCATTGAAGAACAATACCTTGGGACTCAAGTAGTATGCAAAAGCAAAGAGTGTTTTGTTCTGCAGAAGTCCAACATGCTGGGGTCTTCCATTTACTAAGATGAAGACTATGCCGCCCACTGCCCCCCAATACACACACACACACACACACACACACACACACACATGCCAAGTGAGCTTGCAGGCCCAATTTAAGACAAATTATGAGAATTCCACAGAAGGGTAGGTGTCCTTTATCATAACTGATTGACTCTATCTCTAGGGACATTCCAAAATCATTGCTTAGGGGTTGGGGTGATGCTAGAAACTGTTGCTGGGGAAGCCTGGAAACTGTTGCTGACTCTGCCCTTACCTCAAGCCAGGTACAGAGAGGGCAGTTTCTGATAGTGGAGCAGTTTCTGATTGGCTGCCCTAGGCCTGGGGGTTTTCCTGTAACTGACTAACCTGGACTTGTCCTCTAGTTCTGGGAAACAGAAATTTAGGTCTAGTCTCCTGACCTGCCAGTGTGAAGCCTGCCATGGAATCAGCCTGATTTAGTTCTCTCAACAGACCACTCACCTGGTTGAAATAACAGATCTAAATAGACAAGAGCCAGTTCAGCAACTATAACTGAAAAATATGGAGTTTTCCAGTTAACTTCACACTTTGCAAAAGATCTGTGTCAACTGACAAGGCTTTGCAGATGGTTACAATAGATAGTTATCATAAAAGTGCTGAAAGAAAGACAATGTTCCAGCTACAGAGCCTATGTATAAACAGAATGGAAACAAAAACTCACCTTCCTTGGTACTAGAGAATAAAGGATCGTTTAGATAATTGACTCAATTTTTAGATGCCACTTTCTTGATCTCTTAAGAATATTTATGCAAATAAAGTTTGAGCAGGCCATAATGCAGGGATCTATGGATTGTATAGAGTTTTGCCCTAATGGAGACATCTGCAACATAAGCCCTACACCTAAAGTTCAGGGAACATTGTGGAAGAGGAAGAAGAAAAGAAAAAATGTTTGCAAAGAGCAGAAAGTCTGCTTTGAGATTGTATCTTCTAAAATGACTGGGATACATCAACAATATGGCTGGCAAAATAAGACCCAGACAATGACCAAATCAATAGACACTGTAACAGGACAAAAGAATAGATATGATAACATGCAAAGGGGTGGGGGAGGGGACTTTCATTATGTACCATCCTTCAACAAAGAACTACAGTCAACTAAAGACAGATGGGGGAAGGACTAGGAGGGATGCCATTCTTAGGCATGATCCTTATTAGATATCCAACATGAAGTGGTCATCTCTGAAATCATATACACACAAAACAACTAACATGGGTTCAGCAGATTGTATTTGCAGAACAATAATAGTAAACAGAGAGGCCATAAATTTGGGAGAGACTAAGGAGTATGTGGGAGAAGTTGAAGGGAAGACAGTGGAAGAGCAAGTGATATGTTAATTTAAACAAATTGTAAAAGCATAAATTAAAAATAGATGTTTCTAATTCTTTTAGAATTAGGTTTTCTAATTTATTTTAAGTATTGTTACTTGAATAAAATGCTTACTGGAACAGATTATTACTTGGAGTAAGTTAAGGCTGGGGGATGCCTGAGTTAATGAAGGCATCTGCTGTATAAGCCTGGTGACCTGACTACTGATACCTGGAACTCACCTAAAAGCCTATGGCATATATCTGTAATCCCAGCATTGCTACAGTTAGGTAGGAAGAAGAGGCAGAAGAATTTATCAGAAGCTGTGAGAATAGCCTGGAAGATACACACAATAAGAGAATCCCTGCCTCAAACACAATGTCAAAGGTGAGGACTTATGCCTTCCCTACTTGAACCATTTTATGAGATCCAATTCCTTACATGTTCAGTGAATCTAAGCTGAGATACACCTAAGCCATGTCCTCTAATTAGAAAGACAATGGGATAGTGGATGTGTTCACTCTAAGCCATTGTATCTGTGGCTAGTAAGTCCTAGCACACAAACATTAGTACAATATCCTGAGCATAACTCGAGTGACGAAGGTTTGCTACCTCCTCCCTGCCCAACTCTAGACACGAATTGCCAAAGCTAATGCCAATTGAGCAGTAACTGGCATTGTTTTCTTTCTCATCCATTTCCTATAATTCTTAGAGTGAAGTAAAGTGGGGTTCTGACTTATGCCTATAAGTTGGGCTTAAGTCAAAGAAACTTTAGGAAGGCATCATAGCATTCTATACAGGCAAATGGTGGCAAGAACCATGTAGATTAACAGCTCATCTCCTCCAAGGAGGAGACTATCAGAGAAAACAGCTGTAAACACGGCATAAATTCGATTCAAGTTAAGCACAGCAATCTCGTTCAGGATATCGATCTTGTCCCTAATAAATTAGCGGGTGAATGCCTGGCTAGGCAGAAAAAAAACTGGTTGTCGAAAATTCCTCACCTGTAAATACTCTTGAATGGTTTTCAACAAGGCTTTGGCCCTTGAGCTTTTAAAATACCACCCATAAGATAATCCCCAGTTAGCTAGATTTTAATGTTAAGACAAAGTATTATTATTATTATTATTATTATTATTATTATTATTATTATTATTATTATTATTATTATTTTGGTTTTTTGAGATAGGATGAGAAACCTAGGGTGTATAGCCCTGGCTGTTCTGGAACTCACTCTGTAGACCAGGCTGGCCTCAAACTCAGAAATCCGCCTGCCTCTGCCTCCCAAGTGCTGGGATTAAAGGTGTGTGCCACCACTGCCTGGCAAAGTATTATTAAAATTATAAAATTAATGATATTTCATAGAATCTATATGGATGTAAATGAAGGGAGCAGGGATTAATGCAGATTTGAGATTAAATGAAAAAAGTAAGTAATGCTTTGAGAAACAAAAGTGTGTATTTCATTTGGTATAAGCATTTTGATATAAGGACAGCTTTTCAAATATTATATGTTGCTGGTTTAATACATTATAAAAGTAAACTGGCAAAGTATTGTTGGTGAAGTGATCTGGTAAGCTGTTAAAAATAATAAAACCACATTCTCTTATAGAACAGCTTCTACCAAAAACTGGGCAAATGTTACTGTAAATAAAAGAACAATATATAAAGTTAGATGTACAACAGTACTTACTCTCAAAACGTGGCCTTCAGCAATTTATTGACTGCTGAAAAAAACATATGACAGCGTGAGGCCAGCAAACAGCTGATAATAGACTATCTGGCTAGAGGATCCTTTTATTCTCCACACAGCGGTGGGTGATAAATGGCTCTAATGCCCCAGCTTACTATTTTCTTCTCTGCTTTTTCCCTATGGCATTTCTCAGATTGGAGACTAATAGCCACCCAGGAGAAGGTATCTCAATACAACCTCTTCCATCTGCGATGGCTGCAGTTATCAAACATCTGTCTGTAACCTGAAACAAGGATAGGTTGATAGCTTGTCATTTGTCTACCAAAACACTTGGTATCTTCTGCCATAAAACAGGAGAAAGTAACATAATGTAATCTATTTGTGTAAATCAAGAGGTTTTATGATCTCAGAGCCACAGCTTAGCCAGAGGCCTTCACAGTATTAACCATTCCCCTTAAAACAAATCCTGAGCAATAATGTTTTTCACAAAGCTATCCCACAGTGAATAGAAACTTCTTCCCAAGCCATCGAATACCAAAGTTCATTTCAATCTTCTGTTTTAAAACAAAGAAAAAGGAAAGAAGTGAGATGCCATCATCTTCACTGTGGCCTTTCATCATGACACTTTCAATATTTAATTTTTTTTCAAGATATGTATCAGTGTTAATCGAAATGGGGCTTCCTGTTGTGTTGAAGCTGTTATCTATAAGTTTCCAACATTCCACATACCTTCCCAATTGTGAATGAACACATAGTGGGGCCACCCTTCAGACTGTTTTATTTCCAGAGCAAATACTAAGTGGTGGTTTCCACTTAAGAAAATAACACGTTTAATAATAAGCCACTTGTGTTTGCTCAGTGGTGTTTAAGATGAGTTCTGTCTCTTAAAATGTAGTGGTAAAAAGGAAATGGCTCTGTGAGAAGTGCTAGAGCTATTAAAGGAAGATCTGCAAAGCTGTTTGAGCAAGGAATTTAAGGGCACTAATGAAGACATAACAATTAAAGACTCTTGAATCATTTAGTAACAAGAAGGGATTAGGGAAGCTGGGACTCCTAGATCAGGAGGGGAGCAATGGCAGCCCCTTAGAGGTCTGTACCTTGCTCTGTAGAGGATATGGGAAGCACTGTCTACATTCCTTTCCAGGAATGATAAATCTTCATTAGAGTAGCCTCTGGAACAGCACCAGCAACCAGCGTCTACTCTCTGTGCTCAGGAAGAGGCCTGTAAGCAATGAATCAGGTTTTGAAGGCTGCTCTCTCAGTGTGCCAACACTGATTCATCCATAGAGGGTGGGAGAGTCTGCCTCTTCTTTCTCCTTAAGTTGGGAAAGGAATGAGATCTTTCTTTTAAAATCCTATTTATGTTTACATAAGATTCTACTTATTCCTTATTATGAAAGCTGAATGGCTCAGATAACCTTGCCAGCTACTGTCAGGAAAGTACATGTGGGATTTCGAGAGAGCTTGGTCTTTTCTTGAGGCTCCCTGAGAAAACTCATTAGGTTGTATATGAAGGTCTGTGCATGTCTCTCTCTCTTTATGTGTCTGTATGAATGTCCCTCAGTATAGAAGTCTGACATTGGAGCAATATCCCTCAATAGAGGTTATTGAATTTTCATAGAAGTATTGAGAGAAGTGATACCAAAAACTGCCATGATCTGACTGATGAGCTCGATCAATAGGTAAAGGCCTGCAACCTGGGATCAGGTTTCACAAGAGTGAAAATCCCTGAGAGAGTTGTCCTCTGACTTGTACAAGGATGCATGTGTGCACAAGTACACATGTGCAGACACACAGACACACACACGCACACACATCACACACACACACACACACACACACTGAAAGCAATAAACAAAATGTAAAATACATTTCTTTAAAAAGAAGATCTCTGTATAAACTGACAATAATACCCCTCTGTGGTAGGATTCATGTTTTTATTGTACATGATAGGGAGAGAACAGCTAGACGCATCCAGAAGAGTCCAGAGCAGAGAGAGAAGGTAGTGGACCAAGCATGGCCAACAAGTTGGATCTGGCAATGGAAGAAGGAAGAGCAGAGCAGAAAGAGAGGTTCATAGAGATATGGAGAACACTGGAGAGCAGAGATGTGGAGGAGGAGATACAGAGAGAGAAGGAAAGAGGAAGACTCACCACTGTCCAAGATTAGAAAGAGGGCACATCATTGATATAACTCTCCACATGTCCAAGAGCATTGGCAGGGTTATGTGCACAATGAGGAGCTGGAAGAGGGAACCCAGGAGCTAGTGAAGATTAGGGGAAGAAGGAGAGGGGCTAGGAGGTTAATACTGGCTTTGAAATATGTGAAGCAGCTACTGGTGATAGCATGTGCTTTGGTATGCTAATAGCCACCACAGCTAGCAATTGGCTAGTGATAGGTAAATCGCTCCTTTTGGTAGAAAGGACCTGGTTTCATGAGTTCCTGATAAATGCTGGATTTTCTTTAACCACCAAAATTTAGGGAAATGGAGTTTCCTTTAGGCCTGACATTCATGGAAGTATAAATACCTGAATTATCATGTTATGGATTTTAGGCTATTAAAACTCTCATTTGAATGGTACTGCTTGAGTGAACACACCATGTGAGTCATCTTTGTAACAGACAGAATAGGTAGCATCAACATAAAGGAGTAAAGATTTGTTTGGCTTGGAATTGTGGAGGATCCTTCTGTATCCCACTACATGTATGCCCTGAGACCTATGGGAATGTTAAAATATTCTAAATGAAGAACACAGCTGAAGAAAGATGCTCACCTCAAGGCAGTGGACAACAAGAGAACAAAAGAGTGCAATCTTGCTCTAAGAATATTTTTTCTCCTATTTCTGTTCTAGCTGGGCCCCAGACTTTTGGTATTACCACCCAAAACTAGGGTGAAGTTCTTCCAATCAATTACTCTCCCACATGTCTAAGAGCATCTGGAAACAGTCTCAAAGACAAACCAGAAGGATGCGCTACTAATCTCCCAGGTGCCTTTGCTACTGATACTTAAAATTACTCACAAGACCAGCTACAGTCAGAAAACACTCAGGTCATCTCATGGAGGAGGCACCACATAAACAATGAGCCAATGAATGGCTTTGCAATGTACAGTCTGTTGTAATTCTTTTCCATAGTACAGAAGCTTGCAGAAGGTACAGACTCTCTAGATGAGTAAACAACAGAGACCAGATTATGATGTTTATCTGTCATAGGTCAGAAAGGTTAAGTTATCATAATGAGCAAAGATAGCCAGGAGGCCATCCTCCTGACTTCCTAACCAGAGCCTGTCTATTATACATCAAGTTAGCCAGAGTGATGGGACTAGAGAGAGTGTAAGTAAAGGTGAGGTGAATCTCAACCTGGAGAAATGTGTTTATGCCACCCTCTCAGCTCTCCATTAACTTCCATGGACACTGCTTTACATGTCAACTTGTACTCTCCTGGATCTTGTTTTTCCTCTGATTATCCTCAAAATAATCAGAGGTAGTGATAGTACCAGGCCATCTCAGTGTACAGAGACAGCAGGGGATTGTTAATAGTAATAAAAAAAAGGCAACGGAAATGGAGAGAGAGATGGGGTTGGGGGCTTTCGTAAGAGTTTCAGTGAGGTGGTGCAGATGGACCCAGTCAAAACACATTGTGTAAGTACATAAAACTTGTGATAATTGCCCAACAGCCTGACTCTTGCCTGAGATTCTGTCTTGGAATCTGCTTTCTGGAATCAAACTCATAACACGTGAGCAGGAAAATTGTGTCTCCTGTACTCTTGGCCTGCTGACTTCCGCAGAACATGATGTCTAGCTTTAAACAAAATGAATAAGAAAATGCCATTGAAGGAGCTTTGAAGACTTGGCTCAAATGAATAAGAAAAGCTAATGAAACACAACTCCTTATTTCTCTAAAGTTATTCTTTAAGATATGTATTTTACTAAGTTTCAATGAGTTTAGCTTTAAACAGGTTTTATTACATTTATCTGTTTAATGTGTGAGTGGAAAGATATGTATGAGTGTGTACATTGTATAACATGTCTTTGGAGGTCAGAGAACAAATTGCCGAAGTGTATTCTCCCCTTACACCATGCAAGTCTCTGAGATCAAACTCAAATTGTCAGACTAGGTAGTAAGAGCCTTTATCTACTAAGCCGTCTTACTGACTACCTCTCTTAGCAGTTACTTGCAAGTGGTACAGATCCTGACAGCTAATTTGTGACATTTGCAAGAATTACAATGGTAGTTGTATGTATATATTCAGTAGACACATATTTTTAAGAGGTAAGGTATGTGTATTTCCCCTCCAACATATATACATATATGTACATTTATTCACACAGAATATACATCTTTGTTCATATTTATTTTTATAAATAAATGCACATAGGCATTTCTTCACTGTTCTGGGGAGCTCAGCAGAGGTGACAACTCAGACATGGTGCGTTGCCAATTAGGACTTTATTCCAACTGGCTGAGGCTACATCCAAGTCTTCAGAGACCTGGCTATGGGCCCAAGTGTCTAGAACATGGTGTTTTAAAAGTGGAGCCCTTGTCCAGACCTGTCCCTGCAGCTTTGCAGGAGCGTGAGCAGTGAGGGTCTTCAAAGAATAAGAAGCTTGAAGTAGGTTTGAGTAGGTTTGAAGTAGGCAGTTATAACAGAAGCTAAGATGAGTGATTAGCTGGAGGAGGTTCCATGCAAATAAGCCGTGTAAACAAAGGATAACCTAAGTGAACTAGGACATCCTGACCTTTGCTTTATAGAATAGAGGTGGGCAGTTTCCTGAGGAAATTAGATCCTAGTTAAACTTGGAGAGGGCTTCAGCAAGATGGAAGGACCTTTGCTATGTCTTGCCCTGTCACATCATCATATTCAAATCTATCTGTGATATTTAATTTCTGCAGGTTAGTGAAAAAAAGCTTTGTAAATGAGCTATTTTTAAGAGTGTGGAAGGAATTCTTTTATTTCATGTGCTTTGTTTCAGCTTTAAGCCACAGTCTTTGCATGTTAAAGAAAAATGAACTGAATCATTTGCATTTCATTTCTAATATGTCAAACATGCTTAGAGCTATGGCATTCATTAGATGTTTCTCTGTGGTCTAACACTGCCTTGTTACTGGTCAACAGGTGAAAGCAGTTTCATACATATTTTCTATTATCCCATTCCTCATTTTCAATCTTTCATGGATGATATGAAATTCATGATGCTTGGAAGATTCTAAGTCATGCTTTCCCTATGAAATGTTTATCTATAGCTCAACCACAGGGTACATTCAAAAAACAAAAGAGATGATTTTAATGTGGCTCAGTGGGTTGAGGGGCAGCCCAGTGCAACAGAGGCCTCAGGGAGGAGTTAATAGCAGTAAAAATAGACAAGGCAAGGTTGAGAGATCTGGGGATGGAAGGCCTTAGAAGCAGTTGGCCCAAGCCTTGAAAGGACACGAGACTCCACCACTTTACCCACACCACTCCTCTCTTCCTCCCAAGTTCCTCCTATCCTCTACTTCCCTTGATTATATTGTTCCCCATTCTAAGCAGGACTGAAGCATCTACTCTTTGGTTTTCCTTCCTCCTGAGCTTCATGTGATCCATGAGTTGTACCTTGGGTATTCAACACTCTTTGCCTAATATCCACTTATCAGTGAGTACATACTATGTGTGTTCTTTTGTGACTAAGTCACTTCACTCAGGATGATATTTTCTAGATCCACCCATTTGCCCGCACATTTTGTGAAGTTATTGTTTTTAATAGCTGAATACTAATCCATTATGTAGGTGTACCACATTTTCTGTATCCATTCCTCTATTGAAGGACATCTGGGTTCTTTCCAACTCCTGGCTATTATAAATGTGGCTGCTATGAACCTAGTGAAGCATGTGTCTTTATTACATGTTGGAGCATCTTCTAGGTATATGCCCAGGAGTGGTATAGCTGGGTCCTCTTTTAGTACTATGTCCAGTTTTCTGAGGAACCACCAAACTGATTTCCAGAATAATTGTACCAGCTTGCAATCCCAGGATCAATGGAGGAGTGTTCCTCTTTCTCCACATCCTTGCCAGCATCTGCTGTCACCTGAGTTTTTGATCATAGTCATTCTGACTGATGTGAGGTGGAATCTCAGGGTTGTTTTGATTTGTATTTCCCTGAGGTCTAAGGATGTTGAACACTTCTTTAGGTGCTTCTCAGCCATTTGAGTTTCAATTGAGAATTCTGTTTAGCCCTGTTCCCCATTATTTGATAAGGTTATTTGTTTCTCTGGAGTCTAACTTCTTGAGTTCTTTGTATATATTGATATAAGCCTTCCATCAGATTATAAAACAACTCTTCATACCCAAATCCTACTGGAAGAAAGCTGGGAGAGAGCTAGTCTCCCAGAAGTGCTGACACACCTGAGAGCACAGGTAAGACACTTCTGTTCAGTCTTGAATACATTTTATACTTACTGTGGATCCATGATCCCACATGATACCTTCTGCGTATCTTGATTTCTGGTGGTTTGTCTTAAGATGTTTAACCTTATATTAAAAGGATAATAAGTATCTCATAGATCCTGAACTTCTACTTTTAAACTTCAATATTTTTCTCAGATAACAGTATGCAGGACAATACTTGTTTAAGATGCCGAACTGTATTGAACAAAAGCCCCAGTCAGATAAACAATCAAGATGATAAATGGCCAATACTCAATAGGGTTCTCTGTTACCAGCATTGTCCACGAACTGATATAAATGACAAAACATATTCATTACCCTATTACAAAATTGGGTTTCTTTTTAACAATTTTTACTTTCCTGTTAGATAAGGTTACTCTGATCTGCTTATGGGAGGTGAGGCCATGCGATTACATTTGTTGAGTTTAGTGCATGGAATGCATTTTAATTTGAAATATTTTAAATCTAGTATGAGTTTGGAGATCTAATCCACATTGTAAATCGAAGACCAACTTCAGCCTTTTTTGTTCTCAATATTACTGATGTAAACTGTCTCCTGGTACATAGTTAAAAGTTTTAATTAATTACAATGATGCAGAAATTTAATATTCTCATTTCCTCTCTTTTTTCCTCTGTTAAACTTAAACAAATGGCTATTTGACATAGTTCTATTACGTCCAGACAGAGATACTACCTTTAACGTAGACTTTTCTAGAAACCTACAGTTGGATTCCCTATACCATTCCAATTTAATTTCTCTTCCCATGCATATTTTCTAACACTCCGTGTCAAATATTCTTTACTGAAAATCCAATTAGTAAGAAATGGCATGTCAGTGTTTTGTTTTTTTTTTTTTAATTTCATTTCTTAGATCGCCACTGTGGCTAAATTCCCAATAACTTCTACACTCCCAGGGATGGCCAGGCAATAAAGATTTGTTGAATTTTTACTTTTAATATAAAATGTAATATAAACCTGCCTAGCATAGTACAAAACTGTATTGACTTTATGCCCTGTTGATACTGTGGTTTCTGCTTAGGATACAAATGTTAATTCAGCTCTTGCATTTCTGATTTGTTTTCCATTTTCTACATAAACAGTTCTTGTTGACTCAGCTTGGTTCTCTTCACTATTTACCTGGATCCAGCTTCTATTATCCTCTATTTACGTATTTAAGAAACATGAATGAAAGGGCTGGAACATGTTCACAGTCACATGTCAGTTTTGTGATGCCATCAATATAAGTTCACAAGTGCACACTGACATCGTGCCCTGTTTATTGTCTTCTCACTTTCTGACAATATGGTGAATCCCAGCCCTGTATTTCTGCATATGTGAGAGATGGTGGGCATACGTGCTGTGAGTACTTGCATGTGATGTATGGTGGAAGAGGGACATACACTAAGGATCAGTGCCTTGGCTTGGAGAGGGGTTCTGGGTCCAAGCTATGTTCTGCTGGAGACAGCTTTCCAGATTGCCTTCTCTCTCTTTGCCTCTCTCTGGAGATCTCTTTCTCTATTTTCGGCTACAGACAGTTCCTCGAGCAGTTCTCTCTTGCTGACCCAAAAATTCTCTGGATAGCTCAGCTCCTGCAGATCATAAGCCCCAGTCTTTTATTTTACATATTGATACACTCATTCACTCCAGTTTCCCTTTTGATTATCCTATGAATTAGCATCTGATCATCCCATCTCCTTAATTCTTAGGAGACAACAAGTCCACACTTTCTTTTAACATTGCAAAAGAATTCAGAGATCTGCCTGCTTCTATTAAGCACAGACAATAAGGTAGCTGGGTGGGACCCTGTCCAAGACCAACTTCAACTCAGGAATCTATCTGCCTTTG
>NW_022196913.1:12431311-12481545 GCF_008632895.1 Mastomys coucha | reverse complement strand
AAAAAAAAAAAAAAGGATGAGATCTCCTGTGATCACTACTCCTTAAATCTCTTTATCTCATTTCTATCTTTCTGACAAGTTGGCTCACAGCTCAGCTGTTTTTGTTCCTTTAGATTCATAAAGTCCCTCATATAATTCATTTTGATTCCTCATTTTTTTGAGAAATTATATATTTTTGAACCCATGATTTTAGAGTTCTTTTCCACAGCCTTAAGGGCTGTCCTGCAAGTAGCAGTGTCTACCATTTTGCTGAGATATTAGCCACACCTTTGCTTCCCAGACTCATGTTCTCTCTGATTATCATGCAGTTATTAATGTTAACTGGGAGGACATTCCTTGAAGGAGGAATGTAAAATATATACATTATTATACAAACAAGCATTACACACATACCAGCTATTGATACTTGTGGAGGCCCATGCCTGCTGGCCCTGTCCCAGGGACAGGAACCATGTCATTCTGTTCCTACCAAGGGCATGCCAGACATGGCAAACATACATGTAAGTACTTGCATGTGGTGTATGATAGAGGGTGGACATACATACATGTGTGAGTACTTCCATTGTGTGTGATTGAAGGTGGACATACATGTGAGTACACACATGTGATATGTGACAGAGGATGGACATACATATGTGAACACTTGTATGTGAAGGCCAGACAGCAGCATCAGATACTTTCATGTGTTTCCACCTTCATTTTTGAGACACAGTCTTGGCCTGAAGCTCATCATTTCTGCTAGGATGATGTTGCAGCAAGCTCTAGCAGGAGTCTCTGCAATCTAGGACTCCGATTACAGGAATATACTAGGCTTTCAGATATTTTATGTGGTCTCTGGAAATCAGTCAAACTCAGGTCCTCCTACTTGCAGAGGAAGCACATTACCACAAGGGCTATCTTCCCAGCCCATATCCTCTCCCCTTTTGCTTTAAACGCAGAACAGCAGAACATTATCTTAACCCAAATAATACTGTCCTTATAGGTCTTGAGAGCCCCGTGGGACTATTGTTTCTTCATCAGCAGGGGCAGGGACTATGCTCTGCCATTTAAGGCACTATTATATACATTTTATTATTATTATAATTACAATATGTGAAAAGTAGATGAAAGACATAAGCTACTTTAGACTTTTTGTTTTCATGAAATATGATGCTACCTGCAAAAATCTCAGCAATAACTATATTGTATTTACAAAGTAGAAACATGTGTAAAAGTAGGGTGAGTTTCTTCCACTGCTGTTCCATTTCATGTTCTATCACACCTAGCTGTGTTTTCTAGAGGAGAACACAGGAGCTTGGGAAACACAGAACACCACACAAGCATCCAGCACCCCTTTCATTTGACTATTCTTTGACTCTTCATAAATATTTAACTTGGAATATGGAATAAACACCAGGTAACATGGGCTTTTTTTATGAATCCCAGAGCAAATGATTGACGCTGATAGGTAGAACAGCATGAAGAGATCTGATTGAAAATGTCAGACTTTGTTCAAAAGCAAAATGCATGTAAGTAGAAAGAATCAATATGGTAGGTGAATGCAAAAAAAAAAAAAAATGAAGAAATATGCAAGAAACAAGCTGTTTCAGTGCAGACACTGCCCCTTACTGATGGTTATGTTGTATTGATCCAACTTTTAGAATCTCTGTGATATAACTTTTCTTTCTGTGTGAGGTGAGAAAAATGATATTGATCTCAGATTAATATTATTGTATGCACAAATAAGTAAAAATTAAACAATCATGTTTCATTTGGCATGTAAGATATTTTGAGGAGATAAAGTGATTATATGATTAATTGAAACTAAATGTTTTTTAATTTAAATTTTAAGTAAAAATGTGATTAGGCTGGGCATGGTGGCTTACAACTTTAATCCAAGCATTCTGGAGGAAGAGACAGGAAGAGTTCCAGGTCAGCTTAGTCTACAAAGCAAGTTCCCAGGACTACCAGGGCTACACAGAGAAACCCTATCTTTAAAAAAATATTTTTATATAAAGATAACTTACATTGTAAAGTAAAGGCCTCTGTGAGCCTCTGAAATTTTTATAATTCACAGATTCAGCATATTCTTGATGAATTTAACCTATCTACTTACTACCACAATAAGCACATATATTCATTTTTTGAATCTCTCATATGTTTATATTATTTTCTACCATTCTTGGCTATTTTACTAAAATTTGTTTTAAAATAATTGAGTTTTTGGTTATTACCAACAAAATAGAATTTATGACTATATCATGACCTAAAAAAATTGAAATTGCTAAAACCTCCCAAGATTTGGCATCTTTATATTCTGCAATTAAATTGTGACATCTTATTGGGTGCAGCACTCTCTCTGCGGTCTAGCTTCCCTGAGGTCGGGGCCCTGTCTTGCAGCTGCGGTCGCACGCTTGTCACAGCATGCCACCACAGGGGACTACCACACTGCGCACTGGACACCAGGTGGACAGGGGACAAAAGTGGGGAGGGTAGAATGACCTATACCCGGCCAGAGTTTCTGTCCTCTGGAAAGTGCAAGTATAGGTATCTGCCTGCACATTCCACTCTGCAGGGGGGCATCTAGGTCCCAGTCTGCAGGGTGGGGCAGAGATAACAAGACAGCTGCAAGAGGTCCAATGGCCTTCTGAAAGCCAGGGATATAGGTTCCTGCCTCTAGACATCGCAGGAGACTCTGGATGTTGAGGAGAGGCTGAGAACAAGAGGAGAAGAGGGTGGGGTCCAGAAGCAGCAGCGTGGCTGTCCTATGCTGGTATGGGGCAGGAGAGTTGCTGGTCCAGGTCTTGCTGCTGTAGATGCTGGGGCTCCAGGATGTGTTAGTTAAAAGGAAACAAGGCATAGTCATAAAATGTTTTATTGTAGGAGAAAGAGAGAAAAGATCGGGAAGTAGAAGCTGGCTATGACCACATCTGGCCATGGCCATGAGGAGAGAGAAAGAAGAGGAAAGAGAAGAGAAGAGAAGAGGAGAGGAGAGGAGAGGAGAGGAGAGGAGAGGAGAGGAGAGGAGAGGAGAGGAGAGGAGAGGAGAGGACAGAAGAGAAGAGAAGAAGAGAGAGAAAGAGGGGAAGGGAGAAGAGGAGGAGAAGGGGAGAAGAAGAGAGGAAGAGGGCAAGAGAGAGGGGAAGAAAAGAAAGGAGGGGGGCAAACCGCTCCATTTATTGAGGAGCTGGGCTACCTCTCTGTGGGGCAGGGAATACCTGGCTGTGGTCAGATGACTGGTAGGGTCCAGATAGAATGCTGGGAGCTTGGGGCATTGTCTAAGTGATAACACACACCTCTCCTGCAGGGGACTCTGTGGGGTTGTGACTGAGACAGAAGCCAGGGACCCAGGAGGCATGGCCAAACACCTTCCATGAAGGCAGAAATTGCCACCCACCAGGTCTCTGGTATTCCAGACCTGTTACTTGACCAGCACCAGATTTCCTGAACAGACCACTACCCCACAGTATCTGATCCACCTTCCCCTCCCAGAAACAAAAATAAATTATGGACTTATTTAGGTGTGTCATGAATTTTTGCAGCATTCTCTTCCTACCACTATTGCAGTTAGCCTCTTTTAAGTAATGGCTCTATGAGGCAACATCTCATGTATCCTTGGCTTGCCTTACATTCAATATTTAGCCAAAATATCTTGAGAGTCCTGATTGTTTCATTTCTCCCCTCTCCCCTAAGTGCTTTGTTTATAAGAACGCATCACCCTTTCCAAATGCAAATATATTTTATAATTGTTGGCACTTTAGCAATCTATAAAACTAGTAAATAATCTCCATTGGAGGCAAATCTTAGATATTAGAGTTAAATCATCAACAAACTAGAATACTAATGATGACACTAAAAATGTTGGATCTCATTAAATTGAGAATCATATCTTCCCCATCATGAAATGGATCTGAGAGGGTAATAGTTCTCCCTAAGAGGACTTTATTTACAGTATCAATTGGGATGTAAGCTAAAATATGGAAATTGAGAATTATTTTCATTTTCAACCATTTTTTCAAGTATTGTCATTGTCTGAATACATCCTTCATAAGCAAAATTGCTGGGAAATTCATTAAAATGCATTCTAGTAATGGGTCCTATACTTTTCATTCCAAACAGTATTGTAGATATCTGTCCTCAGGCATTATTATACCTGGATTCCTGAGTAATCAGTCACTTTCAAAGACTTATGGTATGAGATTTTGGTATGAAAAGTTAATAGAAAAAGATCACTCATGAAAATTTGTTTAGGAACTAAACAGTTGGTAAAAATTAGAAATTTGAGGTTCATTTCCACCACAGGAATAATATTTGTTTTGAACCTATTCTCCCCACCCCCACCGCAGGGTCTCAGTTTACCCACTTCAAACACCAGTAACCAAGGACTTCATTTCTAATGTTTGTTTGAGTATCCTTTTCATTTTTCTAGTTTTCTCACTCCACACTTGAAACAATAACCTAAAGCATAAACTCCTGGCAGAACCAACAGATCACCACCTGTACAAGACAGCATTATTGTGCAGCATCAAAACCATGACAGCTTTCACAGATCAAAATGCATCTTAACTGCACTGACAGCCAAGAGCCAAAACCCAGCACAACTACAGACTCTAAACTCGGCTGCAGCAAGGATGAGCCCTGAAGTACCCGCCAGCTTTCTTCCTTCCCACTAGAGAGCAAATCACAAAATAGTTGGAAGCTGCATCGTCTACTGTCAAAAAGCAGAGCAAATGTGAAAGCTCTTTGGTTTTGCTGGTTTAGTCATATTGAGTGAACTTTAAACATCATACTAAAGTTGTTTTATGTGAATTTATATACTGGCTGGGAAACTGTAATGTAATTATGGTGTTAAGCATGATATATGCTTGCTCAGATTTCACTTAGGGAGGTCCTCTGAGACAAAGCCGTCCCTTTTCCTCATTCCCTCAGTTATTTTGATAGATACTATTACTATTTTGTATTATTTTTATATCTGATGGGTCAGAGAAATATTTGTCCAAGAACTATATAGGATAGTTTTTCTTGGTTATAATCATTTTATTAGCTCACAAATAAAAATACTAACCGGGTGGTGGTTGCACATGCCTTTAATCCCATCCCTTGGGAGACAGAGGCAGGCAGATTTCTGAGTTTGAGGCTAGCCTGGTCTACAGAGTGAGTTCCAGGACAGCCATGGCTATACAGAGAAACCCTGTCTTGAAAAACCAAATAAAATAAAATAAAATAAAATCAATAAAAATAAATAAAAATAAAAATATTTACTTACTATTTGTAATATAGCCATCTGTGTGAGACATACAGGAGATATTTGAAGTAGTTTTACATTGCAATTCGTTCTTATAATTTCAGTAATGAATGGCATAAGGTAAATATATGTGTATATATATGTACATTTATACACGCATTGTATATGTATGTGTATGTATATGTATATATGTATGTGTGTGTTTGTCTACACACACATACACACACACACACACACACACACACACACACACACACACACACACACACACCACACATATGCCATAACAGTAGTACAGTCAAAATACCAGGAGAGAAGAGCAAGCTCTCAGTGTTACTGTGCTCAAGTGATCCACAAAGAAAATCTTTATACTTCTTTAACTGATTCCTCCCTGTATGTAGACGTAGGTTCAGTCATAAGAGTCTAGAGGTGAGCTGGAGATAGAAGTTAGTATAGTTATCGCCAAGCATGTAAAAAGTCCTGGGTTTCTTGCGTAGCAACCCATATAACAGGCATCTCAGTACTTTGGTAGTAGAAGCAGGAGTGTCAGAAGTTCAAAGTCTTTATTGGCTACATAATGAGTTGAGTCAAATCTGTGCCACATGAGAGTCTATCTCCAAACTTAAAGTATATGGAAAGTATCATGTGAATTTGTTGGAGATCATGAATATTCAGGCTTTCTTATGTGGATAGGAATACTTGAACCCTCATTCTGATGCTGGGACTATTATTTCTCTGGTTGATGTCAGATGAAATCATGCAGGTGATATAACAGACAATCACTCTGTGATTTATTCCTTCAACTAGAAAAATGTCCATGCAAACCTAGGCTATGATGATGACAGTAAAGTAAGCCGCATGAGTTTTGAAATGTGTACATTGAAGTCAGCAGATTGGTCAATGTCTGTTTGCATGCCATCACTGTTGGCTGAGTCAGCTGTGGCCAGCACTCCATTATGAGATTCTCATTTGCTGAGGTGTCAAGGCAGTGAGTAACTAATAAATACTTGCTTGATGTTAAATGTCTTTTTCTTGCAGTAGTGAACCCATCACAATCATAGTGCCTGTCTCATCAGCCCGCACCTACTCCACTATGCTTGCAGTAAATGAAATGAAGCATTCAATGAACCTCTTTCCATGTGCAGTGCATGCCATAGGTCACAACTGGGCAGACAGCCAAGGGCCTCGTTGCTTGCAATTCTATTTAGGAGGCTAACCACCGAGAAACTGTAGATAAAGTCTACAGTTTGTATGTGGGTACTGTTTCAGTTTGGGTGCGAAATGTCCTAATGTGTTGCCCACTTGGTACCCAGCTGATGGTACTTCTTTGGGAGTTGATGATGAAACATGAAGATCTAATGTCTAGATAGACAAAGTGGGTTACTAGGGTTTGAAGTTAATAGCCTTGTTCCTGTTCCATCTTGATCCTCTTCTTTTGTCTGCCCAATTTGGACAGAAGTACATAAGACATAAACAGGCACCTACCAGGAAACAATTAAGAAGCTGCTCCCGCCACAGTGCCTTTTTGCTATGATAAAATACGTACCCTAAAAATGTGAGCTGTGTTAAATCCTTTCTTCCCTTAGGTTGCTTCATGTCCACTGTTTAATCACAAGCACAGAAAATGTTAAGTATTGCATACAGCCAACCCTCCTGAGGGGAGCATCAGTGTATCAAATGTGGGAGGCCTTTCCCCTTAGACTTCTCTCGTGTTAACTTTAATCAGGAATATGTCAAATACTAAGTTGTTTTTCTCTTTCTATGAATATAAAGAAAATAAAAGGACAGAAAAAAAGTCCAACATAGCTACTTGAAAAATATAGCTGTAAGTGTGGTTCTTTTTAGAAATGACCGAATATCTGTGAGGTACTTCTGTGGCTTGTTTTCAATGGCTTCTGGTATTTTCTTTTCTTCCCCTATAATGCCCATTCAATCTTTCTGTCTGCCTTTATATTTTATTTACTTTCTACATCTCACAGCTGTGCTATTCTCCACACTGTGGGCTCTCTGGACTTTACTACTTTGCTACTATTGTGACCTATACACTGTTCTGTATGAAAAGCCAGATCAGATTTCACACAAGGATATTTATTATCATTAACATTCAAATACAGATTTGCCTCAAGCAAATGTGAAATCAATCGATGTAAATATTACTATTTGCGATGTATGGAAGAAGAAACTAAAATATACCAATATTTTAAGACATCTATCCAAGTATAAAATAATTGTAAGTGACTGACTCAGAATACTAACTCACAGCTCCCAATTATAATACTTCACTGATTATGGCATGCTGGCAACCAGCTTCACTTCCATGTGGATTGAGTTATTGCACGTCACATGTGAGATAAACTGCCAAAATAAATGCTAATCAGCCAATTAAGATAAAGTTATTCATAGTGGTACTATATTTCTGATCTTTGGGGCAATTACAATGTTTAGATGTAGTAAGATCTAGTTTGCATTTCTAAATAAGCACTTTATGAGCTTAGCAGATGGTATGAATTATGAGATAGAAGAAATATTCTACATGAATCAAAACATAATATGTATATTTTGATACTTGTAGCTACTAGGATGGAAAAACAGTATTTTAATCTTTGTTTTGTTGTTTAGTTTGTTTAATGACAAAGTATTTTAAGACAAATGCTTGAATTTCCAATATTTTAAGTTTGCAGTAAAAAATATAGTTGTAGGTCAGCTTTCTCATATGTGATACTTTTACAGCCCTCTACTAATAACATCTGGTGATAGTGGAATGCCTTTGCTATAGTAAGCATATATGTATATTTATATGTATATATGATGTAAACATGTGTACATATGTACATATGCATATGTACACATGTATGTATATCCCAAGGACTTGAAGGTGTGTGTATATATAAATATATATATAATTGTATATTTAAATATATAAATATATTTATAGAAATACAAATGAATACATAGTATATGTCATTATCAAAAGCATTACTTTTTTCCTATAGATGCTTGACTAGAGTCATTTCATTTTATATGTTACACACAGCCTATATTCAATATTTTCATTACATTATTAAATATATAAAGTAGTTTTAAAGCATTTTAATATATTTATTTACATATTCTGTCATCAGTGTTTTTTCTGAGTTGGTTTTCAATGATTGCTTTATAATGTTGATTTTAATTTTCTTGATTTTTATGTACCTGACAGCTGCTTCACAGTCTACTCTGTTGATGCTAGATGATTTTGACAAATATTGAAGCTTTTTTTTCTGTTATGTGGTTACATGATTTAGAAATTGTTTGCCCCTACCAACCTTTGCTTTTCAGCTTTTCTATGTAGGGACTATACAGTATTTATTCTAGGATTAATTTTCCTCTCTACTGAGTCAAAACCCTTCTGAGTACTATACTCAATACTCCCTGAAATATAAAGCTTAACAATCATCCTGGTAGAAATCAGAGCCAGTTGAAATGTGCTGTGATCTCTTGTTGCTTCTTTGGGTTCTTCCAGAAAATTCTGTCTCCTCTAGGCTGACCACTTTCAAAGCTGCAGGGAAGGACCTGTCTACTAGCTCTCTCTTCTGTAGTCTTTTTTTCCAGGTACTCTGTTCTGTTGCCTTATTTCGCCATGTCTTCTCTCCCTTTCATGCACTTATGTTTGAGAAACTCTAAGCATCACATTTATACAGCCCACACTCAAGCTTTATCACTTTCCTTTGGCCAAGGCCTCCTGCTCTTCATTGCTTGAGGCCCAATAACATTAATTCTATTGCTTTGGTGTATTTGTTTTATATAATTATACAATATGGCATTATCTACCCAGTTATTATTCAGGGGAAAACAATTAAGTTCAGCCCCTGCTGCCTCATGTTTACTAATGTAGACTCGTACATTCACATGTTAAAAAAAGGAATGTTTAAAATACTATTCTAATTGATGCAATTATAGTGAACATAATAAATGGCAGTAAACAGGACCTAGAGTAAAAAGTGCATTTCATGAGGTATGATGATAAATATCTGAACTCTTTTCTGAACCAAAAGTGTAACAAAGCTATAAAAAAATCTATGTAATTATTAACATAACAAAGTAATTATTATTATTCATCTTTCATCTTTCATCTCAGTTGTTGTATATGAAAACCAAATGACATCACCAAGTAACTTGTACACATTCCACATGGTGATATGTTATGTTATTTAATACTTTTTCAAAATATGAAGTTTGTTTCATTCCTCCCATGGAAAAGAATAGGAATGTGTTACTTAGAGTAGGAAACCTTAACTAAAATAGTGAGTTAGTAAATGTGTTATTGAAGACAAAAGCTTGCCTCTTTCCCTTTAATGAAAATGGTATGTTTCAAACATGCATACAGATTTGTTTTAGGATAAAAGCCAGCAGATAGAGTGCATCTCCTTTCCCACTGACATTTTCCCTTACACGTATTATGTGAAGCTTGAGCTGTTTTATTTTATTGTGGTTCTCAAATAAAGCATTAACAACCTCATACTATAATTACAAATCTGACCAATGAGGCCTCATCGAAAGAACCACAAAGGGAACATAGAAGTTAATAACCCGTGGTTAGATTGCGAAAGAGACATTATTTAATATTTGAGCTTGATGATAAAGCCAACCATTTCCCTAAAACCTCTAACAGGAAAGTTATAAGCCTAGACTCCCATAGAGACTACGCTGCTACAGTCAGGAACACAAGTGCATAAGAAGACAGATAATAAATATTAGTGAATCTTAAATGCAAGCAAGAAAAATAAGTTCTCATTGAATTTTTATGATATGATGAGCTCATAAAATTCAAGAAATCACAATCAATATTCTTTCACTCTACCTCGTAATTGTTGTAATCTCTGGTTGGAACTTAAATAAAAATGTATGCTTTTGTTTCTAAGTCATATGGAAGTATTATTTTAGAAAAATCATGGAGATGCTAAGCTAGATGAATAGTAGCTAAAAGGCTATGAATAATAGTAATCTTTTAGAGTAATTCCTTAGAATCCACTTGCAAAATTAATAGAGACTTAGATGAATATTAATTTGGAGCTATCTGGAGGAATTATGGTTCTTTACTTCATTTGGATATGATTAATAATTTTAATATATAATGCCAAACCTCTGTCTAATGAGCCTGAAAAAACTGTGAAACAAACATATTAACCTCCTAGCATGAATTAGAATTGGTGTTGAATAGAACCAAATGTTTTCGTACAACTTATACAATGTTAGTGTGATTTTTATGCTTAGCCTATGACAAAAATAAAACTTTTTTTCTATTTATACCTGGTTTTAATATTTGTGTTGTGAGCCTAGCTGCTAATGGCTGAGCCCATTTTTCCATCACAATAGCTAGTTTTGTTTTTTTTTTTAAACAGTAGCTACAAGTTTGATTTTCAGAAGTTTTAATTAAACAGAAGTTTTATTAAGGAGAACCTACAGCATTTTACAGTGACAATTCTTGTTGCTTAGGGTTTTCTTGACTGCTAATCTGTGAAAACCTATGATCAGAACATACATACAAAAGAGCAATGGACATCTCTTTGAGCCCTTTAAGCCCTGTCCAGGAATCACCACCAAGCAAGCCTCATGCACAGTATGCATACTTTTTAAAACATCCTCTTTCATTGAATGCTTATTTTTGTCACTCTGAATGAATTTTGTTAATAATCCTATTTGGTAGAGAGACACCTTCTAAGATGGTAATCACTTTTCATTTCCATATCTCTACATGTGCAGGGACAAACCATCTGGAGAAAAATCTGGAAAAAAGCCAGGCAGGTCTGCTGCTACATTTAATTTAATCAATTTTTGTATTATGTGAATTGCAAGTGAATTTCTACTAATTCTCATCACTGATTTAAACTTTGCAGTGTGGTATAATTGAATAACTATGGAAACTACAAGTTTCCTTGTATATATGACCCAATTCTTTTCATATCATTCAATAGAAATCAATAATTCCTGTGGTGGCTCACATCTCTAATCCCAGCACTAAGCCAACTGATAAAGAAGGTTTGCTATAAGTCTGAACTATCATAGGCCACACAGTCACTTCTAAACCAGTGTGGGCTACAGAGTGAGACCTTGAGCCCATTCAATTTTTTTTTCTCTAAAGAAACAAAAGAAAAAAAACTAAAAGAATGAAAATGGACTCAGACTTCAATCAAACACTAGCAATATCCTACATGCATATACTGTCAAAAATAAATTAATATATTGTTTTCTGTCATGAGCCTCTTGTAGTCTAGTGAACAAGATGGATGTGCCTAGAGTCAAGACAAAAACAATCAAAACGATTATTTGACTTATTGGATATAGATTTTTTTCCCAACTTAAAATGTCACAGTTTATGATGGATTGATCTCACTAGGGAAAGAAAACTGGCCTGTACTTCAGGAAAATCATGATTTGCATTTTTTGAATTTGACTTTCTTTGTCTAGTAGGTTTGTGCTATGGCATAACTTCACAATACACTGAAGCAGCAGTGAGCTATAGGTCCTGGTTGTCCATAAAATACCAGGGTGATAATCCATCTGCTGCAGCTCTGGCTGCTGAGCTTGGAGTGTAGCAAATACATTCCAACCTAAGACACTTTCAGTTTGTCCTGCATGAAGAGGCAACCCCACCAGGAGTCAAGGGTCACCTACGTCTCTCTTTGTTGTCACAATCATAGTTTCCTCAGAATCTTTTACTGAGTCTATTTCAGTTACTTACAAGTCCCTATACCTTGCCTCTCAGTGGTATCTGTAGAAATTATCTTCTGCAGCACAAGTTCCTTCTTTCAGAGTGACAACAACCCTCTATTATTTCAGCCAAAGACATGGGGACAGCATGTTTCATCCTGTCCCCACATACTAGAGCATAATTGTATTCTAACAATATTGCACACAGACCCATTGTCCCATCATAACACATTCAAACCTTTGCAGACAGTCATAACTAAACTGCACACACAGAGATAGATAGACATAAACAGGAATGGGGAGTGGAAAGGCTATTGCACATATCATGAAATCATGAACTTCTAGACACTTGGTAGCTTATTTTGTTTGTTTAAACTTTTATTTGTCTTGTTCTTGACTGCCTAATTTCTACAACATTATTTTGGGAAGATCAGCTATGGTCGTTTAACCCATAAGTAACTGTCCTAATAGAAAAGCAGACTAATACAGGTGCAGGGAAAGAGAAATTAGTTTTACCAGCTGAGATTGAAGGAAACAGCATATTGATTTTTCCTTGAGAAGACATAGTTTGGGGATTGGAGAGATAGTTCAGCTGTTAAGATCATTAATGTTTTCCCATAGTATCCATGTTTCCTTTCCAGCATCCTCTTCAAGCTGATAGGCAGCAAGAAGCTCCAGAGGATCAGAAACTCTCTTCTGTCCTCCACAGATACCCTTGTATATGTGGCATACACTCACACAGAAACCCACACATACATAAGAATGAAAACAAATCTATTTTTAAAAGAAAATACATAGCTTATTGTGTTTGAGTTATTTATTCACTTTATGCCCTTTCTCTTCTCTCCTCCCAGTCCCACCATTACAAGTCCCTCCCCCATTACCCTTACCCCTTCTCTCAGAGAAGGAGAAGCCCTCCTTGGTTATCATACTACACTGGGACATTCGGTCCCTGCAGGACTAAGCACATCCTCTCTCACTAAGGCCCAATCAGGCAGTCCAGTTAAGGGAAGGGAATCCAATGGCAGGCAACAGAGTCAGAGCCAGTCCATCACCAAGTATTAGGGGACCCATAAGAAGACCAAGCTGTACCTCTGCTACATATATGTAGGGGGGCTAGGTCCAACCCCTGCATGGTCTTTGGTTGGTGGTTCAGACCCCACGAGCTCCCATGGTCCAAGGTCAATTGACTCTGTAGGTCTTGTGGTGTCCTTGACCCTCTAGCTTGTTTGATTCTATTTCCCACTCTTCCACAAGATTCCCTAACACTGCCTGATGTTCGGCTTTGGGTCTCTCCATCTGTTTCCATTGGCTGCTGGATGAAGCCTCTCAGAGGCAGTTTTGCTAGGTTCCTATCTGCAAGCTTAACAGAGTATCATTAATAGTATCAGTGATTGGCTTTCTTACATGGGTTGTGTCTCAAGTTGGGACAGTCATTGGTTGGCTGTTCCCTCAGCCTCTTTTCTATCCCTGCTCATCTTGTAGCCAGGACACATTTGGGGTTGAAGGTTTTGTAGGTGGGTTGGTGTCCTCTCCCTCCACTTGAAGTTCTATCTGGTTACAGGAAGTTGTTACTTCCTATATCCCCTCACTGGTAAAAATCAGCTAGGATCATCCCCATAGACTTCTCAGAGCCTTCCATGTGTGAGGTCTCCAGCTAGTCCCAGAGATGTCCCCCAGCCATTTCCATTCTCACTCCTGGCCCTCTTCTCCCCAACCCCCACTACTCACACCTGATTCTCATCCTTGTTCTCCTCCTCACTTCCTCTTCTACCCAGTTCCCTCTCTCCGTCCACCTCTGATGAAGACAAAGATAGGAAAATGAATAAAACAAAGATTTGTGAAACAAACAAAAGCACAACAATAAAATGCCACATTTCTTCACAAGGTTTTGTCCTGAGTTTGAGGGTGTGATCTCTAAGTCACTCATAAAAGTAAAATGATTGATCTTATAAAATTTGGATGCTATGTCTTATATAAAATATCTTAATAAAAATTAAGATATTTTAATTACAGGGTTTTATTACATTTTATTTACAGGGTTTTAATATTGCCTGTGACAGAAAAGCAGCTAGTTAGAGTGTTGTCTTTCTTAAATTATTTCAAAGTTATTCATGGCCATTTCTCACTGCATAGGTGAAGTACAAAGAAATTCACTTTACTAGAATTCTGTTGGAGGCATTGCTGTCTGAATATAGACATTACCTTGTCCTTATTTCTATGTCTTCTTCCTTTATATGTAAATAGAAAAGATGAGTGATGGTTGACAATTAAAATTGTTCCAGTTAAATAGCAAGTCTCTATGCCATTGATACAATGCTACCAGCACTCACATATCTGAACATTTAGCTGTTGTTAAAAGTATAAAGCTCAGCATATGCTTTTTTTTTTCTTTACTGTTTAGAGACAGATATAGCTTTGGAGTATGACAAGTGTGTAACAGTTGCTGAGATAGACAAAGCAAAACAAAACATGGTACTCCATATTGTTTTAATAAAATATTACCAGATAAATTCAGCAACTTCTAATTTTACCATTATTAAGAAACCTTTAGGGAAGCCAACTTATCAAGCTAATTGAGCAGCTATTGTTATATGTGGTACATGAAGTAGTGTATTGATGAAGCATGTTAATGATTGATCCTGATCCCAAATGAAACTCATAATAAATTATAGAGCATCAAATAGACTCAATCAGGAGAGTCTTTTTGCAGCATCTATAATAAAATATTATCAATGTAGGCATTTGACACCCTCTGCTAGCAGATGAACTGATATAATGAGTTGCGATAAAAATATAGAATAACTGACACAATCAAGTCATTCAGTTTTGCATAACAGACATTTTCAAGAAAATTAAAATATTAGAATTATCACAAATATAATAGTTGGTTTTTATACTAAAGTAATAAAAGTTATAGGAGATAATTTGGAGGAAAAAGTTTAAATTTCTATATTTTAAACTAAATCCTTAAATTTAAAAATCAAAATTATAATACAGATTTCCTAATAGAAATTCTAGGCAGGTGTGGGTTTAAAAATTATGGCTACAGAGGAGATTTACATTAGCAATGTCCTTGCTTTCGCACACACTCGGTTCATTCTCTGGCATGACATAAACTGCACATTTTAGTGTACACCTATAATCCCAGCACTCAAGAGATGGAGGTAGCTATATCAAAAGTTCAAAGTTGATTCCTGACTAGAATGCATGAAACTAACTTTAAAATGAAGCAAACAATCTTAACACTTAGATTATATTTGGGAATGAAAACAAAGATGATTTGTGACTAAGGTAGAAGGTACCCCTCTGTGGAACACAGCGACCTGAACAGGAAATATGGACAAAGGTGTGACTATCATGGCACTCTGGAAAATTCACTAAACAAAGCACAGAGCAAAGAATATAGCTTATTTCACACATAAATACATACAAGGTTGTTTTTTTGTTTTGTTTTGTTTTGAATTTTTTGTTGTTGTTGTTGTTGTTTTTTAACACTGGTCACATTAAAACCCATTATTTCTTTTTTTCTCTTTCCCAAAGTCCCCTTGAGACTTGAAGTTGACATAGAACACTTCATTCATGAGAATTGCTATCATCTCATCCATTATCATATTCATTTGATTTGACACAGAAGAGCTTTGTGTCTGCTTGTACATCTTCATGTGGATGTTTTCTGCCCTCCTTCCATTATACACAGCTATAGGTATGGCTGTGCTCATATTCAGAACAATTTAGGGGGAAAGTATAGAAACTATTATTTACATTGATTTATGGTTAACTGAGATCAGTAAAATTAAATATTACAAGTGACTTATACATCTTTTAAGAGAATTACTCATAACTGAGGCTTAGTAGCTAAAAATGCTTGTTGTACAGCTTGATGACCCAAGTTTGATTCCCCAATTCTAGACTGGAGGAAGCAAACTAGTTTCTGAAAGTTTTCCCATAAACTCTTTGCTTCAGCTCAAACTCACACTCTCATACACATATTAGCACAATCAATAACAATAAACTAAAATATAGCAACTATGAAGATTGGTTAGCTTAATTTAATTTTTCTTAGATTTCCTTTATACTCTGTTTTCATGTTCTTAAATATTAAGAGTGTTACAAAAATTTTGATCTAAATCTGCCATTGTCTCTGGCTCTTGGGAATCACTCTCTATGGATGTGCTTATAGATGTTCTATAAGAGGACCCTCAGACTACACATGGTGGTGAAACCTAGGCCACAGCTCAGGCTAGGGACTGCTTAGGAACTACTAACCCTGTGATTCAGAGTATGATTTTGTGTTATGTCATTTCATTTGAGTTTCAGAGTGAATTTATAATCAAAAATCAAACATGCAATGCAAAGCAGAAGTAAAATACCTCATAGCTCCCATGAGTATCATGGGCTGGCATCACTTTTCATCTTATTATGTACATATACACAAAAGCCTGGGAAGTATCCTGAGATAGTTTGAGGACAATAGAAGCTTCTCAGGACAATGGTGGCTTCATATTCAAAACCCTTGTGATACCTTAGATTTCCTTTGGTTGGTTCAAATTTCTTCTGTGTAATGAAATGGGAACAATTATAATAGTATCTAGTGAGTTCTGACAATCTGCCTAGCAAATTGTTATGCTTGGAGGTGATTTGACCAAAATTCAGAATCATAATTGATGTCAGAACTTTGGACATGCTTAGGAAATTCAGAACATTGAGCTCTGAACCTCTCAGCATTACTAATTCAGGTAACGACATTGTTGAAAGTGAACAAACTTGCTTCTACATTTTATGTATAGCTCGACATGCCCAAGGGTCAGAGTGTGAATATATCATTATTTGATAAGACAACTGGACTCAGCTTTTCATACATAGCTTTAAAGTGTATAGATTTGTACTCTAATCATAGCTTGTATTTGTCCCATATGCTGCTTTTTATTCAAATGTATTCTATCTGGGAAGACATTAATTCAGCAATGATCATACAGAATATACTGTCTCATTTGAAACTGAGCTCTTTTTCCCACGGATCAAATCAAAATTATGATAATAAAATACCTTGATTTTCATGGAAACTTTATCTCTTGGATGCTGAATCTGTTGTATCTATTTCAATGCTATCTTGGTTTCCATGGCTATAAAAATAATATATAAAATGAAAAGAAGGTAAGTTTTCCTCAGAAATGTCTTCCTATTGTAGGATCAACACATTTTAGAACAATTAAAATGCAATAAATGCCATAAAGTTTCATGTTCCCCAGTGACAACAGCAAGGGTTAGAAGTAGATAAGGAACCCCAGGACAGCAATTCAGAGAGCATTCTTGCTGGAGGCCTGGTTCTTGCCTCTTCTCATATTTTACCCTTGTCTAGAGATCCTGTGAGGGTATGACTAAAACCTGGAGGTTGTACTTAGGTAGTATATGGTTAGGACAATTGGGCTGACCACCTCATTCTTTTCTCTTACCTCACCTTATTTTCTAACATCAGTCTCTTTAAAAGTACCTGACTCTCATATAATGTACCATAACTGAGTGCAGAGTTCTCTCTTTTCTGGCTCCCTGCCTTCCTCACGTCCTCCTTTTTCCATTCCTCTCTCCCTCCCTCATTTTCAGTCCTCTCCATTCATCCCATTTATGAGCATATAAAAATTTTCTTTATAAAACTGATTCTATATAGTCTTTGAAACTCATTCTTTGAATTCTTGAAACAAGAACCTCGAGCAAATAGGCACAGGGGAAAATTTCCTGAAGAGAACGCCAATAGCTTCTGCTCTAAGATCAAGAATTGACAAATGGGACCTCATAAAGTTGCAAAGCTTCTGTAAGGCAAAAGACATTGTCAATAGGACCAAATGGCAACCAACAAATTGGGAAACAAGAACTCAAAGCCACTGTCTGAGGGCAGCATTGGTGGCTAACGAGTTTTCCTTTTCTTTTTTTAAGTTAGATATTTTCTTTATTTACATTTTGAATGATATCCCCTTTCCTGGTTTCCCCTCTGAAAAAAACCCCTATTCCTTCCACCCTCTCCCTGCTCACCAACCCACCCTCTCTTGCTTCCTGGCCCTGGCATTCCCCTACACTGGGGCATAGAACATTCACAAGACCAAGGGCCTCTCCTCCCATTGATGACAGACTAGGCCATCCTCTGCTACATATGCAGCAGCTGAAGCCATGAGACTCACCATGTGTACTCTTTGGTTGGTGGTTTAGTCCCTCAGAGCTCTGAGGGTACTGGTTGTTGTTCCTCCTAAGGGGCTGTAAACCCCTTCAGCTCCTTGGGTCCTTTCTATAGCTCCATTGGACCCTGTACTTAGTCCTATGGATGGCTGTGAACCTCTACTTCTGTATTAGTCAGGCACTGTCAGAGCCTCTCAGGAGAAAGCTATATCAGGCTCCTGTCAGACAGCACTTGCTGGCATCCACAATGTTGTCAGGGTTTGGTGATTGAATAAGGGAAGGATTCCTAGGTATGGCAGTCTCTGGATTGTCCTTCATTCAGTCTCTTTTCCATTGTTTGTCTCTGTAACTCCTTCCATGAGTATTTTGTTCCCCTTTCTAAGAAGGATTGTGTGGGGAGCCGCAGCTGGCACCCTATACATATATATTGAACACCTGGTCTCCGGCCAGAGCAGAGAGCATTGAGATAAACAAGCCTTAGTTGGAAAAGCTGTGTGCCTCTAGTTTGTGATGCAAGCTGGCATGATTTTCCCGTAGCCTATTGTGCTTTGCCACGTAGCTGATGCTGATTGGGACCAGGGAAAGTATTTAACCCACAAGGGCTGGGGGCTGGAGAGAGAATAGAATTAGGGGTAAGTATGTAAGGATAAATATAGATAGATATAGATAGAATTAGGGCTGGTGATGGGTTATGTAAGATTTAGGAGTAAGTATGTAGAATTGGGGCTGGTAATGGTATAGGAGAGAAGATGTAGATATAGAAGTAAGATAAGAATAGATGTAAGATATAGAATTAGGAATAAGTATGTAACTAATAAGATGTAACTAATAAGATGTAAGTAGTAATTAGTAAGATGTAAGAAGAAGATATAGAAGAATATAAAAGAAGCTAGCTAGAGAAGAAGTAAAAATGAAGGTTCCTAATTAAACTGCATGGAGAAGGGCTCGGTGTTTGCCTCCTAATGTCCAGCTGGATGGAAAGGCGCCCGACAGGATTGAAGTATCTACACTTTGGTCTTCCTTCTTGAGTTTCTTATGGTTTGTGGATTGATCTTGGATATTCTGAGCTTCTGGGCTAATATCCACTTATCAGTGAGTGCATACCATGTGTGTTCTTTTGTGATTGGAATACTTCACTCAGGATGATATTCTCCAGATCCATCCATTTCCCTAAGAATATCATAAATTCATTGCTTCTAACTGCTGAGTTGTACTTCATTGTGTAGATGTACCAAATTTTCTGTAGCCATACCTCTGTTGGAGGACATCTGGGTTCTTTCCAGCTCCTGGCTATTATAAATGTGGCTGCTATGAACCTAGTGGAGCATGTGTCTTTATTTTAAGTTGTAGCATCTTCTGGGTATATGCCCAGGAGTAGTATAGCTGAGTCCTCAGTTAGTACTATGTCCAGTTTTCTGAGGAACTACCAAACTGATTTCCAGAATGGTTGTGCCAGCTTGCAATCCCACCAGCAATGGAGGAGTGTTCCTCTTTCTCTACATCCTTGCCAGCATCTGCTGTCACCTGAGTTTTTGATCATAGTCATTCTGACTGATGTGAGGTGAAATCTCAGGGTTGTTTTGATTTACATTTCCTTGAGGTCTAAGGATGTTGAACATTTCTTTAGGTGCTTCTCAACCACTTAGTATTCCTCAGTTGAGAATTCTTTGTTTAGCTCTGTACCCCATTTTTAATAGGATTATTTGGTTCTCTTAAGTCTAACTTCTTGAGTTCTTTGTATATATTGGATATTAGTCCTCTATCAGATATAGGATTGATAAATATCTTTTCCCAATCTGTTGGTTTCCATTTTGTCCTATTGACAAAGTTTCCTTTGCCTTACAGAACCTTTGCAATTTTATGAGGTCCCATTTGTCAATTTTTGATCTTACAGCATAAACTATTGGTGTTCTGTTCAGGGAATTTTTCCTGTGCCCATGTGATCTGGGCTCTTGACCTAAACTTACCAAGATCTGACAAAGATTCCAAGAAACTCAAGTACCTGTATATTTTCTTTATCACCAGGATGGATCCAAAGTCAAAATTGGGGCAATCAGCAAGTCCAGGAGGAATAGATCTTTCCAGATGGGAGCAGGTACAGTGCCATTCACTCATTTAGTCATCAAGTAATGTAATAACATAAAAACCAAACAAACTAGAGAAGAAGGTCATTACAACAGAGGCTCTCTAGTAACATCTGCAGGCCTAAAATGTTGTTATTTTACTTTTTTCAAACCATAGGAAGGATGGACTATATTCCACTGTCATTGACCCTTGTGAAACTTTTCATTGGGAGATGTAGGCATTTGTGCTGGTGTTAATTAAAGGGACACTTTCATCTAAACATGCAAATCTTCCACTGAGCTACATTACCATTGTTCATATGTCATGTGAAATATATAATCTCTACTACCTTTTCATCACCCAATTCTTACCTTAGGTATTGTTTACTTTACTTTTATTTGTGTTACCGATCTGATATTTGAAAGAGTATGTATTGTGCTACTAAACATTTTACTTTTATAAACTACATCTTTACTATTCCAAGGATATAGATAGAGGAACATCTATAGCCTTAACTTAAGGAATTTCAGCCACTAACTCTGTTGTCACAGAGATATTTTCAGAAACAAGTCTTTCCTAAGGGTTCTGAAACCAAACATCACATAATGAGGCCCTGTCCACCCATCTAAAATAAGTACCCAGATGATCATCTTAGAGCATCCAGTGCGTTAAATGCTATCTTCAAAATAACAGAGAGTATAACCATCTGAACTAAAGGAAAAGTAAATCAATAAGCATTTTACATGGGGATCAGGCAATGCAGCGCTTAATTCAAATTGCTGAGGCTCTCTAAGGCAGAGGGGAAATGTTAAGTACATTTCTAAAGAAGCATCTCAGTGTCATCAGCAGAAGAGCAATTCCAGGCATTCCAATCAAAACTCAAGAATACAGATCGACCAAGTGCTGTGCCCTGTACACTCGTCTCTCCAATGTCAAGTGGATGTGCTAGTGTCTGCTTCATCCTTTTTAGAACTGTCCTTCTAAGGGTGAAAACATGTTTTCTTCATTTACTGAATACTTTCTGCATGTGGAGACATGTTGTTTCTTTGCTTTAAATGTAGATAAATGGGAATAACTTTCTCTGAACCTGCAACCAGGTGAGTTTATGCTCATAGCCTAGCACTGACATGTTTTGTATGAGAATTAAAAGACAGAAGAGACTCAGAAGCTTCTGTTGCCATTCTGGACACTCCAGCGCAAACAATAATACGTAGCAGGTATAAATAAGATGGTGGGGCAAGATCAGGTTTCTGCTGGAGAGGAATATCTGTACTCTGGCCTTTGCTAACTCTGCAAGTGAGTAGTCTGCACAAAGATGGACCTTTCTGTTCTTTTAATTTCTCATGTCTTTCAGCAGCCTTTCTTGTCTGAAGTTTCTAGCAGAAATGTAAAGAGATTTCTATTCTCCCGAGATTGAGTATGTAGCTACCACCCAAGTCCTTCCTTGTGAGCCCACTAGTTTGTTGCTGTTACTTACAAGACTATGTGAAACTTTACAATCAGTGACCCTCTGGAGAAGTCTAACTGAATTCATTGTTTACCCCTTGTACAGTGACAATTATGTTTTCCAGGAGCTTGTGTGTGTGGCTACTTGTAAGCCTCTTTGGAAGGCCTGGTAAGGGCTTAAAGTACATCATGAATCTTACATCTTCCCCTACTGCCTCCATAAAAGTATGCCCATATATCAAACATTATACTCACTGCTTCTCTGCTTAAAGACAGTAATAGTCATACGCAACATGAAAGGGATGGGCCACATTGCAGTTTTTAAGGCTTCACATTTTCTGAAATAAAATCCCAGCTGTCATAGTGTGATGTTCTTCTTTTCTTTCCACTGACACATCCTCAAGTAACAGTTCCTCTTGTAATCTTTTAAATATTACCAAAATGACATAGGACTATTTCATTTGCATAGTCATATTCTTTACTTTGAATTAAGTCTACAGCATTCTTGCACAGTATGGTCATGTAAAGTACAGAATAGGTGATCCATATGCTTAACTTCAAAATAGTTTAGTATTATGTCAAAATAAAACATATTTGAGAGATGGTTCGATAAGTAAAAGGTTTGTCTTTTCAGTATGAGGGTCTAAGTTCAATGCCCAGAAATCAGATGTAGTGGTGCATGGCTGTAACCCAGAGCTGGGAAGGCAGAGACTAGAGGAACTTGGGTCTTGTTGTTCTGTTAATCTGGTCTACTTATTGACTTTTCAGACCAGTGAGAGTCTCTGTCTAGAATGAAACATGGAAGGCACTTAAAGAATGACACTAAAATTTTCTCACTGACTCCTACACACATGGATATATATACACACATACACACGAGTCCATGTTCACCTGAACATACAATGAAAGAGGCAAATAAGAGATACACAAACCTTAAATATATTCTTATGAATATTTAGTGTTGTTAATAACAGAGCAAATGATATTTTAACTCATGCATGCCTTACTTATATTTCCTTAGTCTATTATTGTTAAAGTATTGGAATCCATAAGTTAGAAGATCAAATGAGAATAGAGTTATCCACTCAGTGTTGTAGATGACAGTCTAACCCTCTGAAGGTCCTTTGATTTTAGGCTATTTCTATTGTACTTGGCCTTCTCATTTTATACTGTAAAATATAAGACATATTCCTAAGAAAGGGACTTGCAGACAGATACTGTTGTATAAATGGCATATGGTACACTCGCTCTCAGAAAAATATATGAGGAACAATAAAGAAAAGGGGAAAACTATGTTTTGCAAGTAGTTTAAACTATAGCCTAGCCTTCATTTCTTTCTCCTGTAGTCCAGGGGGGTCACAACATAGTGGGGTGTCTTCTTTTGAGACAAAAAAATTTACACAAGTTTTTTAGTAAATTATGGGTTAAGCAATAGCCCTAAGATGCAAATGACTTTTCAGACATTATTGGGGATAATGTCTTGTCTAGAGCAAAAGCAACATTCTGAAATAAAAAGAAAAAAAAAACCTATGAGCAATTTGGAAGCAACAGTCACAGCAGCTAAAGGCTGGGACTATCTGGGACTATTGACCTTGAAGGCACTTGGATAGGTCATGACTGCTGTGCAGAGCAGAAAAGTAATTTATGAAAAGATAAGGCCTGCTTATGTAGTCTAAATACCAAAAGGACATAAGGGAGATGAATTCATAAGTCGTATTATTCTTCCTTCCACTTCTATCCTATTTATTTTTTAGTTTTATTATATTAAATTTCTTAAATATTTATCCACACAGGTTTATCTATATAAGCAAAGGAAATACAAACACCAATTTACTGTGGACTATACTTTCTGTATACACAGTCTACAAGAGTATTTAATGTAAGAATGCAATATTCACAGTCCTGTGCTGATTTTTCTTTTCTTGGGGTGTGTATGTAAATAATTAAATTTACTATGTATCTCAAGCTGGCTTAAAACTCAAAGACAATCTTCCTCTTTCTGCTGCCCAAGTACTAGGATTGTATGCATGTGCAAGATGTTCTGTTTGCTTTTCTAACTTAAACTAAATGCTGGGTTTTTATCCATAGCAATACATTGAACCTACTCTGATTAGCCCAGCTATATAGAAGCCCTTAGCATGTAATTAATGCACTCTAGGCATTTATTGCCTCTCAATTTGTTAGTAGAATTCATCCATTTGCATATACATTGTAAGTAGCATTTTATTAAAGACATGGTGACAGTGAAGTAGCTCATGCAGAGAAAACTTCAAAAGAGATATGAGAGTATTGACACATTGGTCATCCTGGATATGAAGAAAGGTGTGTGTGATTTAGACAACTTTAAAACTCATGTCTTAGACTTTATTAGAGCAGTTTCTTACAGTAAAGCCTTTATGCAACTCAAAGGTAGTCTGGCAGATATACTACACCAGGAAGAGATACAAACAATTGAAAAATCATAAAATTATTAACTGTAATTTTCACTCTAATAAAGAGCCCATGAATGTATTATGAGCTGTAATATGGTTATTTCATTAAAAGAAGATTTAATCTGAGCAGGCAAGATGGCTGAGAAGTTAACGGTGCTTGCTGCCAATCCTGGAAACCTGAGTTTAATATCCAGACAGACCCACATGATGGAAAGAGAAGGCCAGCTTCTGCAAGTTGTCCTTTGATTCCACAGATATTTATGGAATGTGCAGAAACACACAACGTTTATTAAAATAATCATTAAACCTAGGTCAGGAAAGACCAGTAGGCATATGCTTATCACATCTTATTCAACTTAATTTATATTAAAACTTCTGATTCATTCATTCTAACTAGCCCACAAAAGTTACATGGTGTTTTATTCTATAGAATACTATAACAACTAATCCCACTGACTTCCTTCCATATGCAGCTGTACCTCAAATTTATATTGTTCATGGAAGCCAACAGCATCTTAGTATGTCACTTTCACTTGTGAACTCCACGATGAAGAAAAGCTTTAACTTTTAACAAAGATAAATGTAGTTATTTTGCATTTTCTTTTGGTAGCTATTCTATAGCATAGAAATAGTAATAGTAAGTACTATGTATGCTCGAGTTAGTATAAAAGGGCTTACTAAAGAATCCTTAGATCAAAAAGAATGTAAAAGATTATTTGCACAGGGTATTGTAAGGTACAAAGAAATTATGACTGTAGAAACATATATTACCATCCTTTTTGACCTCAGACAAGAAGGACTCTGTACATGCTAGTCTCTTCCTCAAGTAGATTAATGAATTCAGGATATAATAGGTCCCTGAAGTGATTTGCATGTATTGATTAAATGCCACAAGTGAGACGATGCTGGTTAAATTGCCAGAGACACACAAAGGAGAAAGCACAGCTGCATGCATCCTTTAAATAAACGACTAGGCAATTCCTCTTGACACATGATTGTATCCTTTACATTCACCCCATGTTTGTATATGTAAAGAGAATATGGCATAAAATGCACACTAAAAAGGATACACACAATGTACTCCAATGCTGAGACAAACCATGTCTTTAGAAAGTACTTCGTTATTTCTTGAAATAAAGAAATAATGATTCTTTGATTTACTGATTAAAGGAAACCTCAAAAAGTGGAGGCCCAAACTGATGTCTATGGACTAAACTGAACAATAGTATGGGAGGCTTTGCTATTAACAATCATGGTGATTTAAGCTGACTAAGGAGCAGGATGAGTTAAATCAAAGGACCACAGGCTCAGAGGCCCTTAAGTAAACAAGGCCTTGTCCCTGAATTTCTCAGAATGGTATTTTATGTGACAGAGTTGTGGAACATTTTGGAGGCAAAATCTTACTGGAGAAAGTGTGTCTTTGTGGGCAGGTCTTCAAGTTTTATAGCCCAGCCTCTGCTGCATTGCCTTCCCTACTTGGGTGGACTGAGATCCCAAACTGTCCAGTTTAGCTACTGATGAAGGAAACATTATAGTTTAATGGGAAATGCTCCTATATTTGAACTCTTCATCCCTGGCTTTTATAGATCATTGAATCTTTGAAAGGTGGGCCTTTCTTGCCTGAAATGGATTGATGGCTGAATTTAGGAGTGTAGTTTTCTGGCTTATATCATGACTTTTATTTCAGCAAGAATCTCTCTCTCTCTCTCTCTCTCTCTCTCTCTCTCTCTGTGTGTGTGTGTGTGTGTGTGTGTGTGCATTTGTGTTGTATGTGTTTCTTTGTATCTCCATGTTTGTCTGTCTTTCTGTCTCTGTGTTTCTCTCGATATGTCTGTCTCTCTGTATCTCTCTGTATCTCTGTCTCTCTGTTTGCTTCTGTCTCTCTGTCTCTGTCCTATTTGTCTGTATCTTTTTTTCTGTCTCTGTCTTTCCCTCCTTCCCCCCCCCCCCCCCAATCTACAGAGATGTGTAGAAATAAGTCACAACAAGGCAAAGGAGCTTCCTCTCGCCATGAGTTTCCCACCTTGATGGACAATGACTCCAAACTGTGATCCAGAATAATTCCTATGTGTCTGTTTTCTGAGTAGTATCACAGCAGTCAGAACATAACTAACAGGGAGACAGCAGGCACTGGGGGGAGGTCAGGCTGTAGCTTTTCAGATGAAGGAAGAAACAGGTGTTATTGACCTTTGTGTGTAGAAGTGAGGTGGCCAACAGTTTGGTAATTGTCCATTAGTCATGGGAAGTTTACAGACATGTTTCCCTTCTTTGTGTTCATCTTGCTTTCTGCAGGATAGCTAATGGTCCTTGACTCTATGTAGGAACTGCTGAGTTACAGATGCCACTATTATCTTGCATAAATATGTTGCTTTTATGAGGTTGGAGACATTCATTCTTTGAGCTGCTAAGAAAGCACATTGGTTGGGTAGAAGAAATATCCTGGTACCAGTGGACAATGGCCAATTTAACCCTGTGTTTCTCTAAAACATCTCTTAATTGGTTGACAAGTCTGTACACAGAACTGGTTCACAGGTACAAGCAGTGAAGGAGACAGGACCCTCAAAGAATCCTAAGCTTTTCAGCCAGTTTGAGGGACAAATCTTACTGTGGAATCTCAACTAAAGAGTTAATAACTCTCACAAAGTAGCTAGCCTTTAAATATGTAAGAAATAATTGTGGCAACTTTGATCATATCATGAGACGTTACCAAAGCAGAGGGGGGGCAGAAGCTGGAGATAAGGTTGTGGCATTCAAAATTTATTGTTTTTAAATCTAATTACAAGTAAAGACTATTTGGGGGACTATTTAGACTGGCCTTTGATAACATTTCCTACCTGCTTCTGTCATTTTTAAGGCCATCTTAAATCCCACTAATTTCAGGTTTCTTTGGTCATAAGGAGCTTTGGGCTTGTGATATTATTGTTCTGTAGCTTAATCTGGTATTTTGTGACAAAGTTGTTCGAAGAGTACAAGGATCCAGGCAGAAGAGAACAACACAGGATGCTTTTAGTAGGTAACTGATTAAAGGGCCATGCTTCAGAGGAACTTTTTAACCTTGGTTCCTGCTGGCCCATTTTCAATAATAGTTAATAGATTTTTCTCTTAAACCAGGTATGGTAGTGAATATTTGTAATCACAGGCTTTGGAAAGCTATGACAGGAGGATTGTCACAAAGTCTAAGGTCAAATGAAACCCTTGCACAGAGAAGCAAGAAAGGGAGACAGACAGCAAGAAAGGGAGAAGAGGAGAAAGTCTATTGATCCCATCTCTTGCATTCCTACTTAGTAAGTGTAAAAATCTGCTTTAGAATCTGAATTTCTACCACCATTGAGGTTGTTCACCTCCACAATTTCATTTTGACAACAAGGTCAAGTGTCTCCTACCCATTAGTCTAGCTAAATTAGAGCTTTAGAACACTCTGTAAGGAAAGAGGTTAATGGGTATGAAGTAGAGCAGCTGTGTGAAGATTTGAAGGGAAAAAAGAGAAGAGAGCAATGTAATCAAATTATAATCTCAAAACTAAACAACTCAAATAGAAAAGGAGCAGGATCCAGGATGACTAACAAGATCGGCTGGGATGGGGCTGGAGAGAGAGTGCTCCATTGTTAAGAGTACTTGCTTCTCTTACATTAAGTTCAGGACTTGGTTCTCAGTATCTACATGATGGCTTACACCTGTCTCTACCTCGAGTTATAGTGGGTGTATCTCTTGTTTCTTATCTCTGTGGGTACTCATGCATGTAGTGTGTTTACATGTATGCAAAACAATTCTCTATATATATGTATATATATAATAAAAATGAATACTTTTCTAAAAATAATTAACTGTGGTAAATGTTTTGCACAATCATTGTTTTATGGAATATGTTAATTTTAATCTTTTCTTTGATCTACGATGATTCTTAAGAGAAAATGGAATCTTCATTTGGTCTTCTAATTATTTGACTTTCACCCCAGGCAGTGGGGTCCCTTTCTTTAACTTGAATGTGCTTTTAAGTTCATAGTATTGATTATAAATGACACTGATAAGAGTTCTCACAGAAATGTGAAAGTGAGCCATATGGATTTTGGCCATATTAATAAACTTCTTTATTAGATATAGCCGACAAGATCGTTCACACAAACCCTTAGTGGTAAAATCTCATCTATCATATGAGGGAGCAAATTGATTACTGTTCCCCATAAGGCATTGACAGTATTATTAATTTTCTTATTATCACACACACACACACACACACACACAGAGAGAGAGAGAGAGAGAGAGAGAGAGAGAGAGAGAGAGAGTCTGTTGTCTGTACCTGTTGGGATATGTAGAGGGACAGGCCTTTATTTGACTGTCACTTTTGTTCAGTCTTTGTCCTTTTCTGCTCCCTTGCTCTTTGCCTTTCCCAGGTTGACCTAAAGGTTCAAGACTGAATGAGTTCTCTAGGTGGTATTAAGTCTCCTTCTCTTTCCTTTCTTTTTATAGTGAGACTGTCAAATCCTTTGTTACTGTGAGCTCTGGATAAATTCTTATTTGTAACTTGATGAATGATTAGTCCTTTCCACAGAGGCAATCAATAAATGACATTTTCATTGCTCAGAGGAAAAGGAAAAATTGCAAAGGAAGCTGTGCTAGGGTTAATATCTGCCTGTTTGGAAAGAGGAATGAAAAGAAGAGTCCCTGAGGGCTGGCGCTTCACCTCACTGTGTATTGAAATGTGAGGCACAACCAACAGTCTGGTTAATAACAATTCATGGATCTGTCAATCCTTTTGACCAATGTCATCAATATTTTACACTGCAAAATAACAACAATTAAGAATCAGGACCTGGAGAAGCACTTTGGGCAAAAGTGTTTCTAACATGATAATGAAATCGACGCTATAGAGCCTGTATTTCCAATAGGTGTTTCAGAAAAGAAACAAGTGGGTTTGCTTTTCTACAGCATTCTCTGTAACAAGGGAGCACAAACACACCAGACTCGTACTAGGATTTCTTTCCATAAAACTCAGACAGAAGTGATTTAGAAATGAGCAGTAGCCTCACAGACCTGTTTACTCATGACTTACCATGGTCTAGATAACACTGCGGATGTTGGATAAGTAAAAAACTAAACAACAACCTGGATTAAATCTTGGCAATATTATACTTGACAGGCAACGTAGTTTACAAAGCATACAAAAACACCCATTTCCCCTAATTCAATTTTTACAAGTTTTAAAGAAAGTAAAATTTACCTGGGTTTTATTTATCGGAGTTATTAGTGAGAGTGAAAACCAGTAGGGCATTAAATTCAATTTTAAATTTTTTTATATTACTGCTTCTTATTAAATCTTTTTTTTTACACTCCAGATTTTATTCCCCTCCTGGTCCATCCTCCAATGGGAATGTTCCATATTTCCATACCTCCTCCCCACACTCCCTGTCTCCATGAGGATGTCCCCACTCCTCTACCTGCCACCCCACCAGACCTCTAAGCTCCCTGGAGCCTCCAGTCTCTTGAGGATTAGGTACATCTTCTCTGACTAAACCCAGCCTGACAGTCCTCTGTTATATACGTGTTGGGGGCCTCATATCAGCTGGAGTATGCTGCCTGGTGGGTAGTCCAGTGTCTGAGAGATCTCAGAGGTCCAGGTTAGTTGAGACTGCTGGTTCTCCTATAGGGTCGCCCTCCTCCTTAGCTTCTTCTTGCTTTTCCCTCATTCAATAACAGAGGTCAGCAGCTTCTGTCCATTGGTTGGGTACAAATATCTACATCTGACTCAGCTGCTTGTTGGGTCTTTCAGAGGGTAGTCACGTTAGGTCCCTTTTTGTGATGCCAAAGCCTTAGTAATAGTGTCAGGCCTTTGTTCCTTCACTTGAGCTGGATCCAATTTGGGCCAGTTGCTGGACCTTCTTTTCCTCAAGTTCCTCTCCATTCCATCCCTGAAATTCTTTCAGACAAGAACAATTATGGGTCAGATTTTTGACTGTGGGATGGCAACCCCATTCCTCACTTGATGCCCTGCTGGAGGTAGGATCTACAAGCTCCCTCTCCTCACTATACGGCATTTCATCTAAGGTCCCTCCCTTTGAGTCCTGAGAGTCTCTCACCTTCCAGGTCATTTTTATTTAGGATGTAAGCTTGGGTTGAATTTTTGAATATTATCAGATTATTTTAGATTCATACTTTAAGTATACATTTGCTTTTGCACTTGGTAACCTAGGGTATCTAAAAACATATCCTTAGGTATATTCCACACCTGTATAGGCTGTGATTGAAACTCACAGATAAAGTACATGCATCCTTTGAGGAACACTGTTGTCATAGTAATTAGTGAATATAATCATTCCCACCCTGGGCAATTAATTGTAGTAAGGAGATCTTTTATATTCTAAGAGGCTGGAACATACTCTGGACTTTACAGTGAAAAAATACCATACTTGGAGGTCATTTCAGACTGCTAGCATACTGGGTACTTAGTCAGTTAAGCCTACCTTTAAGAGAACAATGTAACAATCAACCTTACTTGGCTTGTATTTCTCTCGTAATAAACTCTTAGAACCTAAAGTAAAGCATAGCTGTAATCTTAAATTATCTACTCTTTCATGCATCTGACACAAAGTAATCATATGTGTTCTGATAACCATTTTCTGGGAATAGCAAGTATACTGAAAGCAGTTTTATAAAATGAATGTCCACCATAAATCTTGTACACAGCATTCAGATATTGTTTGTTAAACAGTGTTGATATTTGTAATACTGTTTGTTATATGGATCAGTTGAGGTCAGTTAGCATCAGTGACTTTGTCCCTGGTAAAACACTGTTTAAGATTTCTATAAATTTCTTCCCTGTGTGATACTTTCTCTTCGATGAAATAAAAGGGAGAGAAAAAGCCCTTTGTTAGGAACACACTCACACAGACAGACAAGGACACAGACACAGATTGCAAGACAGTGGTCAGGCAGGCACAGATGGAAGGAAGACCCAGGAAGGGTGAAGTCGAGAGTTGAAATCTGAATCTGCTCTTGGATAAGTGATATCAAGGGGAATGCTTTTATTTCTTTCCTCAATGTGGACACCAACACATCATTGATGACTGGGTCATTATTATTAATGTTTCAAACTGACCATATCCCACACTGAGAAGTGTAGTCACCAATAGCTCCGTGTGCCCTCAGCTTGTTTCACTATATAATTTACAGTGTTTATTGGGGAAAAATGGCTGACCAGTCATCCTGGTCTGATTCTTCATTCTGAACTTGCAAGCTATAGCTTTAGCTACCATGATTTACTGAAGTAAAAGAATGCTTTTCCTCAGATTCCATTACTGATAGTTGTGGCAGTTAAACAATTAAAAATTGGCCAATAAAATAGAAGGAAAAATGCTTTTCAGTATGTTCAGAAACTATGCTTCGAGTGAGGAAAGCAGGAACTCACTTCTGTGCCTTTCTAATACCCTGAAGCCTATATGGGAATGTGATCTGAGACCGATACAGCAGGCAGGGTGGATAGTGGGCACAGTGGTTTATGAGAACCGCAGCCTTCTGTTCTGAGTAGTTTAACAGCATGTTGGAGGTGTCATTGATATAGCAATTACTGGTTGTAACAGTCATAGCAGGGATTCTCTTAAACTTATTATTTGGGAAAAGTAAAAACCTGATACTTGGTGTTTTCGATAACTGGTAACTGAATGAATAATATATATTCTGAGAAATTCTTTTTGTTTTATATTCTATAAACATACACCTTTTGGATTTCTTTCTCTCTCTCTCTCTCTCTCTCTCTCTCTTTCTCTCTCTCTCTCTCTCTGTGTGTGTGTGTATGTGTGTGTGTGTGTGTGTGTGTGTGTGTGTGTGCTGGTTACTAGATGAAAATTATTAAGATGGGCAGTTTTCATTGTCAAGGTATCCAGCTAGCACAGACTTTCCTTTTACCCATCTCAATAGGAAAACAGAGAAATTTCAAGGATTATATTTATTCTTTCTTTAAAAAGTTGAAATTCATTTTCTATGGAAACCTAATCAGTTGAAGACAATAAAAAAGGCCAAGTAAAATGTTTTATTGCATTTTGAAAGATATCTCAGGTAAAACTATTTCTGAGGACCACCATACTGAGCATGGGGATCCCAATGGAAGAGTTAGGTTAAAGACTGAAGGAATTGAAGGGGACTGCAACACCATGGGAAGGACAACAATATCAACTAACCTATCCCCCACCCCCAGAGTTCCCAAGAGCTAAACCACCAACCAAAGAGTACACATGGAGGGACCCAGGGCTCCAGCTATATATGTAGCAAAGGACTGCCTTATCTGGCATCAATGAGAGGCCCAATGTCCTAGTATAGGGGAATGCTAGGGTGGTGAGGCAGAAGTGGGTGTGTGGGTGATGGAGCACCCTCATAAAAGGAGGCAGGGGAGGGGAAATGGAATGAGGGGTTTGTAGAGGGAAAACTGGAATAGGGAACTGCTGCCTCAGTCCCTATGAGTTCATATGAGTGTTGTTCATGTTAATTTACAGGGTCTTGTTTTCTTGTGTCCTCCATCTCCTTCATTTAGGGCTGAGTGTTCCAATGTCTCCCAATCTCTGCATAATGTTTAGCAGTGAATCTCTTCTGTATTGGTTCCCCCCTGCCACAGGAGGAAGCTTCTCAATTGTTGGCTGAGCAAGGCACTAATCAATGAGTATAATAGAATGCCATTGGGAGTCCTTTTATTGCTACTTTTTAAAAAAAGAACATTATATTTGGTTTTACCCTAAGTCCTTGGGCTATCTACTGTTAGACTCTCAATCACCAGAACAGTAACAATTATGGGGTTCCATCTCAATGAATCGACCTTAATTCAAACCAGACATTGGTTAGTTCAACAACCATTATGACACCACTGCCCTAGTGTAGGGAGCACAGTCTTGTAGATCAAAGAATTTATGGATGTGTTGGAGTTTACATTTCTCTTTTGGTACCATACAGAGTACCTTCCTATATCAAAGATTCTAGGTAGCATGAAGGAGTGAAGGCTTTATGTAGGCACCATCTCAAGTTCTCCATGTTCAATGATCTATGTAGCTGTTGTCCTCAACAATAGTGCTTTGTGGTCACTTTATGAAAAGCAACATATATTAACTACAACAGCTAACTAGCTACACCTTATTACAAAAGAAGAAATATTACAGTACTGGGATTGTCTTATATCTAATTGAGTTGTCCAATGGGGTCCCATTGAAATTCCCAAAGCATCTAGGCTGATGCCCAGAGGGTCAGTTTTCTTCAACAGAGTAGCTTGTGATTGATATTCTTGGGAAACTTGATTTGTGCTGAGGGGAGATGGAGGGAGAGCAGATGGAGGTGAGAGAAGGGAGGTGGAGTGGAGGGACTAGGAAGAGAGGAGAAAGAGTAAACTGCAGTCAGGATATGTAGCTAGCTAGCTAGATATAGATAGATCTAGATCTAGATACAGATACAGATACAGATACAAACACAGATAGAAATATAGACATATAAATATATAGATAGATAGATAGGTAAAATATAATTATGTGTTGTATATAGATAAAATATATTATATCTATATAGTATAGTGTGTATTAAGTCCACCATTATCCAGAGAAAACCACACATTTAATACTATACATGCAGCAAAAATTTGACTTTATAGAGAAAAATATGACACAAATTTGTGCCTTAGAATGAATGAAGATGAAAGTGCTCTGATCCCAGGCTCTTTCCTGTAATATTCTGAGGTGGGACCAGCCTGGAGGCATAGGCTGCAGAAGCGGCAGAGCAGCTAGGACAGGGTCCTTTCTACCTCCATCGACAACTACAAGGTACACCTGTTCCATGGCTCTCTGTGCACCTTTCCTGCCAGAGGAGAGCAGGTCTCCAGAGAGTGCTCTGACCCCAGAGCTCAGGTGAGATCACCATTTTCTCTTCTGTGACTTTCTAAAGCCAGACCTGCTCTCTAAGAGGGCAGATCCACCGCCTTCTGCACGTGGGTCTTACCATGGGAGAGCTGATCTCCCAGGAGTGCTGACACAGGCTTATAGACCCACAGGAAGAACAAGCTCCAGTCAGAGATGGCAAGAACATCTAACACTAGAGATTAACAGATGGCGAAAGACAAATGCAAGAAGCTTACCAAGAGAAACCAAGACTGCTTGGCATCATCAGAACCCAGTACTCTCACCACAGCAAGTCCTGGATATCCCAACACACTGGAGAAGCAAAATTTGGATCTAAAATCATATCTCATGGTGGTTATAGAGGAATTTATGAAGAACTTAAGTAACTCCCTTAAAGAAATACAGAAAAACACAGGTAAACAGGTACTAGCACTTAAAGAAGAAACAAAAAAATCCCTTAAAGAATTACAGGAGAACACTGTAAGCAAGTAGAAGCCCTTGAAAAGGAAACACAAAAATTCCTTAAAGAATTACAGAAAATCACAACCAAACAGGTGAAGGAATTGAACAAAACCATCTAAGACCTAAAAATTGAAGTAGAAACGATTAAGAAATCAAAGAGAGAGACAACTCTGGGGATAGAAATTCTAGGGAAGAAGTCAGAAACCATAGATGCAAGCATCAACAGCAGAATACAAGAGATAGAAGAGAGAATCTCAGGGGCAGAAGACACCATAGAAAACATTGACATAGCAGTCAAAGAAAATGCAAAATGCAGAAAGCTCCTAACCCAGAACATCCAGGAAATCCAGGACACAATGAGAAGACCAAACTTAAGGATAATAAGTATAGAAGAGAGTGAAGACTTCCAACTTAAAGGGCCAGAAAATATCTTCAACAAAATTATAGAAGAAAACTTCCCTAACCTAAAAAGAGAGATGCCCATGAACATACAAGAAGCCCACAGAACTCCAAGTAGCCCAGACCAGAAAAGAAATTCCTTCTGTCACATAATAACCAAAATACCAAATGTATAAAACAAAGAAAGAATATTGAAAGCAGTGAGGGAAAGAGGTCAAGTAACATAAAAAGGCAGGGCTATCAGAATTACATCAGACTTCTTGCCAGAGACTATGAAAGACAGAAGATCCTTGGCTGATGTCATACAGACCCTACAAGAACACAAATGCCAGCCCAGGCTACTATACCCAGCACAACTCTCAATTACCATAGACGGAGAAAACTTGGTATTACAAGACAAAACCAAATTTACACAATATCTTTATACAAATTTAGCCCTTCCAAGGATAATAATTGGAAAACAAGGAGGGAAACTACATTCTAGAAAAAGAAAGAAAGTAATCTTCCAACAAAACTAAAAGAGGTAGCCACATGAACAGAATTCCAAGTCTAACAACAAAAGTAACAGGAAGTAACAATTACTTTTCCTTAATATCTATTAATATCAATGGACTCAATTCCCCAATAAAAAGACATAGACTATCAGACTGAATACATAAATAGGACCCAACATTTTGTTGCATACAGGAAATTAACCTTATGACAAAGACAGACTCTACCTCAGAATAAAAGACTGGAAAATGATAAGGAGGGAAACTTCATATTCATCAAAGGTATGATCCACCAAGATGAACTCTCAATTTTGAACGTCTAAGCTCCAAATGCATGGGCATCTACATTCATAAAAGAAACTTTACTAAAGCTCAATGCATACATTTCACTATACACAATAATAGTTGGAGACTTCAGCACCCCACTCTCTGCAATAGAAAGATCATGGAAACAGAAACTAAACAAAGACACAGTGAGAATGACAGAAGTTATGAAACAAATGGATTTAACAGATATCTACAGAACATTTTATCCTAAAACAAAAGGATATACCTTCTTCTCAGCACTCATGGTACATTGTCCAAAAGTGACCATATAATTGGTGATAAAACAGGCCTCAATAGATAAAAAAACATTGAAATAATTCCTTGCATCCTATCAGATCGCCACAGAGTAAGGCTGCTCCTCAATAAAAATATAAACAATAGAAAGCCCAGAAACATGTGGAGGCATAGCAACACTCTACTCAATGATAATTTGCACAAGGAAGAAAGAAAGAAAGAAATTAAAGACCTTTTAAAGTTTAATGAAAATGAAGCTACAAAATACCCAAATTTATGGGACACAAAGACAGAATTCCTAAGAGGAAAACTCATAGCTCTTAGTGGCTCAAAAAAGAAACTGGAGAGAGCATACACCAGCAATTTGAAAATACATCTGAAAAATCTAGAACAAAAAGAATCAAATTCACTCAAGAGGAGTCGACAACAGGAAATAATCAAACTCAGGGCTGTTATCAACCAAATGGAAACAAAAAGAACTATACAAAGAGCCAACCAAACCAGGAGCTGGTTCTTTGAGAAAATCAACAAAATACATAAACCCTTTGCCAGACTAACTAGAGGGCACAAAAACAGTATCCTAATTAACAAGATTAGAAATGAAAAAGGAGACATAACAACAGAAAGTGAGGAAATCCAAAAAATCTTGAGATCCTACTACAAAAGCCTATACTCAACAAAACTGGGAAACTTGGATAAAATGGACAATTTTCTAGACAGATACCAGGTACCAAAGTTAAATCAAGATCAGAGAAATGATCTAAACAGTCCCATATCTGCTAACAAAATAGAAACAGTCACTAATATTTTCCCAAACAAAACAAGCCCAGGACCAGATGGGTTTAGTGCAGAGTTTTATCAGACCTTCAAAGAAGTCCTAATACTAATACTCCTCAAACTATACCACAAAATAGAAACAGAAGGTACTCTACCCAATTCATTCTATGAAGCCACAATTACTCTGATACCTAAGCCTCACAAAGGCCTAACAAAGAAAGAATACTTCAGACCAATCTCCCTTTGAATATCGATGCAAAAATAACTCAATAAAATTCTTGCAAACTGCAACCAAGAATACATCAAAACGATCATCCATCATGATCAAGTAGGCTTCATGCTAGGTTTTCAGGGGTGGTTCAATATACAGAAATCCATCAACATAGTTCACTATATAAACAAACTCAAAGAAAAAAACATGATCAACTCATTAGATGCTGAGAAGCATTTAACATAATTCAATAACCCTTCATTATAAAAACCTTGAAAAGTTCAGGAATTCAAGGCCCATACTTAAACATAGTAAAAGCAATATACAGCAAACCAGTAGCCAACATCAAACTAAACGGAGAGAATCTTAAAGCAATCATACTAAAATCAGTGACTAGGCAAGGCTGCCAACTCTTTCCCTACCTATTGAATACTGTACTTGAAGTCCTAACCAGAGCAATTAGACAAAAAAGGTATACAAATTGGAAAGGAAGAAGTCAACTTTTCAATATTTGCTGATGATATGATAGTACACTTAAGTGATCCCAAAATTCCACCAAAGAACTCCGAAACCTGATAAACAAGTTCAACAAGGGAACTGGATATAAAATTAATTCAAACAAATCCGTAGCCTTACTCTACACAAAGGATAAACAGGCTGAGAAAGAAATTAGGGAAACAATACCCTTCACAATCGTCACAAATAATGTAAAATACCTTGGAGTGACTCTAACTAAGCAAGTAAAAAAATCTGTATGATAAGAACTTCAAGTCTCTGAAGAAGGAAATCAAAGAATATTTCAAAAGAGGAAAGATCTCCTATGCTCATGGATTGGCAGGATTAATATAGTAAAAATGGCCATCTTCGTTAAAGCAATCTATAGATTCAATGCAATCAAAATAGGGATCAAAATTCCAATTCTTCACAGACTTGAAAAGAGCAATTTACAAATTCATCTGGAATAAAAAAAAAAAAACAACCTAGGATAGCGAAAACTATTCTCAACAATAAAGGAACCTCTGATGGAATCATCATCCCTGACACTACAGAGCAATTGTGATAAAAACTGCATGGTATTGGTACAGTGACAGACAGGTAGATCAATGGAATAAAATTGAAGACCAAGAAAGGAACCTACAAAACTATTGTCACTTGATCTTTGACAAAGGAGCTAAAACCACCCAGTGGAAAAAAGACAGCATTTTCAACAAATGGTGCTGGCTCAACTGGCAGTTAGTGTGTAGAAGAATACACATTGATCCATTCCTATCTCCTTGTACAAAGCTCAAGTCCAAGTGGATCAAGGACCTCCACATAAAACTAGATATACTGACACTAATAGAAAAGAAAATGGGGAAGAGACTCAAGCACATAGGCAAAGGGAAATATTTCCTGAACAGAACATCAATAGCTTATGCTCTAAGATCTAGAACTGATGAATTGGACCTCATAATATTACAAAGCTTCTGTCAGGCAAAGGACACTGTTAATAGGACAAAACAACAGATTGGTAAAAGATCTTTACCAATAGTACACCGATAGTGGTCTAATATCCAATATGTACAAAGAATTCAAGAAGTTAGATTCCAGAGAACCAAAAAAAAAAAAAAAAACTATTAAAAAATGGGACACAGAGCTAAACAAAGAATTCTCAACTGAGGACTACCTACTGGCTGAGAAGCACTTAAAGAAATGTTCAACATCCTTAGTCATCAGGGAAATGCAAATCAAAACAACCCTGAGCTTCCACCTTTCACCAGTCAGAATGGCTAAGACCAAAACTCATGTGACAGCAGATGCTGGAGAAGATGTGAAGAAAGAGGAACATTACTTCATTGCTGGTGGGATTGCAAGTTGGTAGAAACACTCTGGAAGTCACTTTGGTGGTTCCTAAGGAAATTTGACATAGTAGTACCAGAGGACTAAGCTATAGCACTCCTGGGCATATATCCAGAAGACGTTCCAACATCTAATAAGGACACATGCTCCACTATGTTCATAGCAGCCTTATTTATAATAGCCAGAAACTGGAAAGAACCTAGCTGTCCCTCAACAGAGGAATTGATACAGAAAATTTGGTACATATGTAGAGTGGAGTATAGAGTGGTTAGGGAAGTTTTCTTCTATAATTTTGTTGATGATATTTACTGGCCCATTACCTTGGGAGTCTTCAATCTCTTCCATACTTATTATCCTTAGGTTTGGTCTTCTCATTGTTTCCTGGACTTTCTGGATGTTCTGGGTCAGAAGCTTTTTGCTTTTTGCATTTCCTTTGACTGTTGTGTCAATGTTTTTTATGGCATCTTCTGCCCCTGAGAGTCTCTCTACTATCTCTTGTACTCTGTTGGTGGTGCTTGCATCTATGACTCCTAATTTCTTTCTTCGGTTTTCTATCTCCAAGGTTGTTTCCTTTTCTGATTTCTTTATTGTCTCTATTTCCATTTTTAGATTCTGGATGGTTTTGCTCATTTCTTTCACCTGTTTGGTTGTGTTTTCCTGTAGTTCTTTATGGAATTTTTGTGTTTCCTCTTGAAGGGCTTCTAACTGTTTACTTGTGTTCTCCTGTATTTCTTTGAGTGTGCTATTTATGTCCTTTTAAAAGTCCTGTATCATCATCATAAGAAGTGATTTGGATCTGAATCTTGCTTTTCCAGTGTGATGGTGTGTCCAGGACTTGCTATAGTGGGAGTGTTGGGTTTTGATGATGCCAAATAACCTTGGTTTGTGTTGCTTATATTCCTAAGCTTGCCCTGCACCCTCTGGGTATCTACTGCTACCTACCCTTGCTAAATCTGACTGGAGCCTGGTCCAGAGTTGTGTCCTTCTCACCTCTGATCCTGTGTGTGTTAGAGTTCCTGGGAGTGGAGCTTCCTCTGGGTGTTGTGGGACTGGTTGTAGAGTAAACAAGCTTAAAAAGGAAACTTGGAACAGCTGTGGCTCCGGATGGCTGGGAAGGACTGATGGGAGATGAGGTTTTGTGGGTGATCACCTAGGTAAAGGGACTCTAGCACGCTCCAAAGTTGGGTCATGTGATCCAAGTGTGCCAATTAGAACAGAGACCAAGTCACCTTCAGGGACATGCCATCAGTCCCTGCACTACACAGAGAATCAAACAAAAATATCTATCTTAATGATACTGAAAGTTTGTTTTGAGATTTATATGTTACAGAAATATACAGCCTTGGTGAATTTCCTCATCTAAACCGCCTGCCTGAACTCCTGATGTCCTGAACTTCAGCCTGATCCAGTTAAGACACAGACATCAGAAGACCAGTTCTGTTTTTCCTTCCACCCCCCTCATATCTCTACGCCTTCGTTCAGCTTGAAGAAGTTATAATGAGTCGTCTACCTGGTTCCCTGGGCTTTGGAGCTAGAAAAAATTGTTAATAAGTTGTGTTTCTAGAAAATGTAAAATGGTTATATTTGAAATGGGAAAGAAATAGCCAGATTTAATTGTATAGCTATAGAAAGTCTTATAATTTGTTATTAAGTTAAATTCATATGTTCCTATTTGGTACAAAATCAATGTTATCTTTGGTACTGAAAGTGATTTATTTAGTGTATAGACAATTTAAACTGGAAACGTTGTGTGACTAGAATCTAGTCAGGTATTTGAGTATTTCTTCAGATACACAGTTTATTCTCAGAAAGTTTGCTTTAGTGTTTATATTTATAATAGTGATTGGTAAAAGTTGAGGCTTTTGTTATAAACCATTTACATCTTAAACTAATATCCAAGAAATAACTAAGAGCTTTTAAATTGAGAATTTATTGTTAAGATTGGGTGTACAATGGGTATTGGAACCGTGGGTGCTTTACTTGTCCTTGTCAGTATATTGGCATTGTGGTGCATCTATACAGATCCAGCAGGAATGACAGGCTGCTTTGGTATTGCAAGCATTTGCAGCCCTGTAGGCAAGGCAATCTCCACAGGCTTGGTTAACTATTCTGAATGCTCTTCTTCACGCTCAGGATGTGAGGCTAAGCACTGCACTAGAGATCAGCTTCTAGCAGTCTCTTGGAGAGCACGTCTGATTGCATGTGGGTTGATGCCTCTGGTCCCACCTCCAGGAAAAAAGCATAGGATGGGTATGGTACCAACTTGGCTGCTACGGGTTAGGGCTATGGCAAATAAATCACCTAAGACAGAGGCACGTACTGAGTGGCTAAATAAGCCCGATTTGTAGTACAAACTAGCTGTATGTGTTCTCAAAGACAGGTTTGATATTTTGCCAAGAGATTTTACTACCAGGTTGCAGGGCCATTGCAATGTCCTTCTCATGGTTACTGGAGATCAGACCTCTACTCTTGCCTGTTGCATTTAAAACAAAAATGGGGAACTGTGGGGAGCTGCAGCTGCCACCCTATATATTTGGCACCTGGTCTCGGGCCAGAGCAGAGAGCATTGTGATAAACAAGCCCTTATTTGGAAGAGCTGAGTGCCTCCAGTTTGTGATGCAAGCTGGCATGATTTCCCACAGCCTATTATGTTTTGACATGTAGCATATGCTGATTGGGACCAGGGAAAGTATTTAACCCACAAGGGCTGAGGGAGAAAGGAAGGAGAGGAAGAAAAAATGAACGAATGATTCTGTAGTACAAGGTTCCTGAATAAACTGCTTGGAGAAGAGCTCATTGCTGCCTCCTTATTTCCGCTGGTCGGTGAGGCAGTGACAGTTTTATAGTATTATACTATGTTATTGAAAACCTAAGAATAAAACCAAACGTGTTTTGTGCCAACAACAATAAGAGAAGAGAAACATGGAAAACTTTAAACATGCTCTAGCAGAGGCCTCAAAAAGATGACCTAACGCCAAAGTCTATCATGTCTGAAGTTTCTCTATAAAATTAGCACATATTTATGTTCAGATTCACTGAAGAATGTGCCTAATGTTATGTGATATCTGAATTCCAATTCTTTGACACTTATCATTGTGATTTCCAACTATGCTTTAAGACCTTTGTTAGCACATTGCATTAATATGAGACACAATTTCCTAAGAAATGAATCACCTCTGTTTGTTCATGGGCAGAGTTGACAGTTATATAATAATGACATCCACTGGACATCCACATTTGGTCATACTTCAGCAAAGTGAGTAAAATCCAATTCTAACATTTTGTGTTACTTATCCACTATTCTGAATGCCCTGACTTACTGGATCCCAGAGGCAAAACCTACAATATCCTGCAAGAATGAGATATTTTCCCCCTATGTCAAGCAGAATAATGCTAATAGGGATGAAAATTGAATACATCAGAATTCCTATTTTTCATGATTGAGGCTAAGGAAAAGTGAAGGACCAAATCAATTCCTTGACCTGGTAAAATGGCCTCATATCATCCCCAAACTGAAGGCATTATAAATGTAATATATTTTAAACTTCTCTTTTACAGTGGCTATAATGTCAATGATATAATTCCTTCATTGCTTGCTCCTTAAAAAGTACCATGTTTTTACTTGTTAACAAAAATCACCTCACTTAAAGTGAAAATATTATTTTAAGTAACTAAAGCCTACTTATTGTGATATTTTTCCTGCCTAATCATAATTTCAAGTTAGCTTTAATGTTTACATTTATGATGCTTTTTTGTAAAAAATAAGGATGATGTGTATTTAGGGAAAAAAAAGGACTTTTATTTAGAATGAATATAACTGAAAAATGGGAAACATTCCCTAGTATATTAAAACTTTTTTAACATAATATTTTGCTGAATATTTGGCAATTTCATATAATGAACCCAAATCACACTTATTTCTTAATGATTCCCCCACACACACCCTAAAAAGAGAACAAAATCAAATTTGTGTTGGCCATATACTCACTGGAGTTTGATAACAATCTCCAACCCCTGCCAGAAGCCATCAGTTGTAGAGAGATACAACTTCAGTATCTTTATCAAAGTTTTTAAGAGATCTTTTCAATGGCTTCCTGTTAAGGCTGTTTCCTTTGGGGGGAATTCTGCAGGAGGAGAGGGAGGTTATTACAAACACCTTTCATGTCTCTCCTTCCCAATAGTAAAACTGTAGTCATCGATATCACTGCAAAAGAAGCTTCCTTGATCTTTACAGTCAACAGAAGCATGGATCATGGTGACAGTATGGACCACAGATATCCACATGGCTACTGGCATTAGCACGTCCTTCAGACCTCAGCATGGCAGTGAGGAGGATGGTCACAAGCATGGCCCCTGGTGCAGTCAAGGCCTTAGACTGACTCATAGCAACAGCATAGACCACAATGGACACTAACATGACCTCAGGTGGTAGCACAAGCCACATACAACAACATGTTCCAGGCAGTTACAAATACAATAAATATGCATGGGCCATGGACATCATCTTGATCCCCAGCTGCAGCAGAACCATAGACCCTCAACATGTCACTGGGAAGCAGGACAGAGCAGGGACACTAACATGGCCTCTACTGGTAGCATATACTAGGGACATCCATTTGGCCACTGGTGGTAGCACAGGTCTCAGACATTGACATGGCCTCCATTGGAGGTCCAGACCATGGACAACCACATGAGCCTTAAGACTCAACATATCCTGGGACAGCAGCATGGACCATGGATTCCAATTTTGTTAGTCCATTTTTTATAAGCATCTTCTCATAGGTCCTGCCTTTGTTGTTATTGTTGTTGTTCCAGGGATACTGTGGGCTCTACATACTCCTTCACCACTGAGTCTTCTCTCCAAGCTTCCGTAGGTTTCTCAGGCTCTTCAAAGCTGCTGCCATCTTCAAAGCCATGGTTCAGGCTGAGTGTCTGTCTCTGAGTAAACTTTTTTTTTCTTTTTAAATTTTAGAGAATATGAGTACAACTACTGTATTTACATGATTCCCAGTCTTCCCTCTCCTACCTCTAACTTCTCCCATGTACTACTCACATTGTTTTAAATTAATGACATCTTGTATAATTATTTTTACACACACACACACACACACACACACACACATGAATTATGAGGAAGAAGATTTAGTATCTACTTTAGCTTTGAGATAACTACATGAGACCTTCAGAAACATTGTGATTGCACATTTTATATGATAAGAATTGATAGACAAAATGATGAATAGAAGATAGATAGATAGATAGATAGATAGATAGATAGATAGATAGATAGTAGACAGATAATAGATAGATGACTAATAGCTAGCTAGAGATAGATGGATAGATATAGATGTGGCAGATAGATAGATAGATAGATAGATAGATAGATAGATGATAGATAGATAGATAGATAGATAGATAGATAGATAGATAGATAGATAGATAATTTGTAGTATATGTCTATAATTCTAGTACCCTGAATACAGAGACAGGGGGATAAGAGTTTCAAGGTTGTCTTTAGCCACATAAAGAGCTGGAGGATAGTTCATAAGGTCTGTCTTAAAAAGCAAGCAAAGTAAAACAATATGTTTTCTAAAAACACTTTTATGTTAAACTTTTAAAAATATAATTATAATTGTGACTATACTTCTTTGAAATACTGGCTTTTATTTTAACTGACAAAATACTCTGACAGATAAGAAAAGTCATGAACTCCAAGAAGCTAGTTATGGGTAGAATGTTGTGGAAGTTCCCATTTGTGACAGTACTTTTGTCTTATTGTCCATTTTCATATACTTTTGGCATCCTTAAGTGGGTCACCTCTCATTCCCATCTATCTTGGCTAAAGAATTAATTTTTGGCTGGGATATCCTCTCAATTTAATAATTTGATTCCTCTTATAAAATATCAGATACAGAAATGTTCTTCCCTTTAATCAGTTTCATGACTACAGCAGTTGTCCTCAAACCAGGACTTGAGCTGAGTAAATAATACTTATAAATAAGAGCTCAAAATTCGCTGAGCCAAGAGCTCAGAAGCCACGACTTTTTATGCAATCTTTGCCCTTGGTATTTCAATTTGAAAGAGCTTGTCAGCTTCGTGACATTCACATCTAAGGCTTCCTTGTGTCCAATGTGGACAAAGTCTTACCATCCTTAATTGGTGTTAAGGATAAGCATCCCTCCTGTGACTGCCTGTGACTTCACAGGTCCCATTTCAGTATCATTAGCTTTGTGGACTGTACTTCCTGTAAGTAGCAAGTCAGATTCACCATATAAAGTAAGTTAAAAACATAAAAAATGTTGTCTTGTGTCAAATTGCCAGTCTTTGCACAAGCCAATGATTTATTCCCTCCTCAAAACTGTAAGGGACACAAATTTTGTGGCTTACACTGACAATTTTGCTTAGAAGACATTATTTCCTGCAATCTTGTTTCACTCCATGCTAGTCTGGTAAATGGCTATTTTTCATATTAAGAATTTGAGTCTGTGACCTGATTGGTGGGCTAATAGCACAGGAAGCTCACTCTTGGGAGCTATAAAGAGATGGTTGGATTCTAAGACCTAATAAAGCTGCTCTTTACTTCAAAATAGGTCTTTTTATATCAACAACAAAATTTCAACCAAACATGTCCCTTCCCACTGAGGCACGGTGAGTGACTAAAAATTCATATTATATAGCTTTCTTTGTACCAAATATCGATTTTAATTGTTATGCCATGTACACTGTCTCCTTCATATCCTAAGTTCTGTCTTACTCCTTCATATCCTAAGAAAGACCATTTCTCTTAGAGATTTTCATTTTATTTATACATTGAAGAAAATCTTCAATTTTTTGTTGAGTAAGGACCACCCAAAATGAATGAGCTTACACACTCATTAAAGATAATTTTTTGATGATTTTTGTTGGCAAGATCTTCAAACATACACACATACACACTCACACACACACACACACACACACACACACACACACACTAAATCCCAGAAACACACTCACTATATATAATACTCATAAAAATATGTATGCTATATCACAGGCAAATACATCCTCATCCTATATACAATTATATTTAACCTATAATCCCCTAAAAGTTCTCTCCATATTTTACATTCCTGTTCAGTAGAATTCTTTGAAAAACAATATTGTCCACACTTTCTGGTCTTCAGTTCCTCATTTCTTGTTTCTTTTTTACATCTTCCTTTTAGTCACCTATTATCCTGGTATGTGCTTCCTTATCAAAGTAGTTAATGCTCTGCTGTCAAATAGATACCAAAACCAAGATATTCTGACTTTTATAGATATTTGATATGTTTGTAACCTAAAATCTTGTAAACATTTGAAATTACAACTAATAAGTAACAACACACTATGACATAATTTAAAATAAAAATAATGATCACGTTTTACCAGTGTGGAACAAAAAGATGAAGCAACTCTTCCAAATTACTACAGCTTACCAATTGGAAAGACAAGAGATAATGAGATCTAGCCATATTGAAAGAGAAATATAAACATCAGCCCACCAACAAATCCATTGATCTGCACTGCTCTCCTGCTTGCAAGATATGTAGGGCAATGGTGGCACAATGCTTGTGGAAGTAGCCAACCAACATCTGATTTAACTTAACACCCATTCCATGAGATGGAATCCATACTTGTTACTGCTTGGGTAACCCAGAATCTGCAATTAGATAGCGTAAGGACCTAGGGTAAAACCAAATAACACTGTCAGAAAATAAAATGTAGCAATACAATGACTCCTAATGAGATTCTGCTATACTCATAGATCAATGTCTTGCTCAACCAGCAAGTGAGAAGCTTCCTCTTGTAGCAGAGGGGAACCAATACAGAAATTCACTGCCAGACATTATGAAGAGAGCGTGAGACCTTGGAACACTCAGCACTAAATGGAGGCTACAAGAAAACAAGACCCTGTAAATCAACATGAACAACACTCATATTAACTCATAGGGACTGAGGCAGCATTCATGGGGCCTGGATGTATCTACACCAGGTCCTCTCCACTTACATTACAGCTTCTAGTTTAGTGGTTTTGTGGGATTTCTGAGTTCATAGATGAGTGAGTTTATTTCTTCTGCCTATTCCTGAGCTTTTCTCCTTCTGTTTGTTCAGTTCCAATATGTTCATTTTTGTTTTATTTTACTATTTTTTATTATTATTCCTTAGTAGCATGTTTTCTTTTTTAATGAGAGATAGAACAGGTATGGATCTTGATGGGAGTGGATGTACAGGGATGAGTAGAGCTTATTGAAACTATACTTGGGTTATATTATGTGGGAAAGAAATCAATAAAAGGGTAAAAAGAAGTCTAGATATTAAACAGAGCCATTAACCTAGCCTGGCATATTTATTCTGTGTAAAATTCATATTAATTCTTAGCTCACTGCTTAAAAATTAAGTGTGTGATATTGGATATAATTCTTAAAGATGTAGTATCATATTTAAAAAAATGACTGTACTTTTGGACTTTTTGTAAATCATGTTTTAATTAAAACAAAGCTTTACTGAAAGCTTTCAATGATGTTTTTACATGACATACTCATGATATAAACAAACATCATTCTAGACTGGAAGAGGTGAATTTTTGGAAAGCTCACAAGAGAGAGAAACTCTTTTAAGATTATTTTTTGTCAAATATATTTAAAAACTTATTCTCCTGAATATGTGAACCCTCATTAAGCCAGCATGTACAGTGACCTCCACAAATTACATTTTCTAAAAAAGGCAACTATGGGTCACCACAGTGATTTGTATGATCCTATTAGAAATGTCTGTGAATTACTCTGTGAGAATTAAGTGTTCTGGTTAAGCTGATGAACCAGAAGGAGTACTGTGCTAGTGTGCCTGATGCTGTTCAGAGAAAAATGGTCCCCACTGGAAACGCTAAATGTTAAAGGTGAGTGGTTTAGCATCTAAAAGCATCATGGAATGTTCCAGATTATTTCAGTATTTTGATGTTGGAGATACAAGTACCCATTTCTGATTATCTGCTTGAAACCCCTCTCACAAAAGGGATGAGATAACCAAAGAACAGCCTCCCAAGTGGGACTGAGCTTCCTCACTTGGCTACTTCAGCTTGTTGACCTTTTTGAGTTCTGTGGACAGTATCTTGGGTGTTCTGTACCTTATTTTTTGGCTAATATCCACTTATTAAGGGATGGATTTGCAAGGGAAAGTGGACAGGAGTGATTTTTGGGGGGTTGGGGGGAACCTGATCTGGTATTGGGTGAGGGAAAAGGACTGAAGCCCTGAGGGGCAGCAGAAAGAATGAAAACAGGCAATCTCAGGAGATAGGAGGTTGAGAATGCACCAGAGATCTGGTAGGTGAGAGAGTCTCAGGACTCAAAGGGAGGGACCTTAGATGAAATGTCTGACAATAGGGTGAGGGAACTTATAGAGACCACCTCTAGCAGAAAGACAGGACATCAAGTTAGGGATAGGGTTGCTATCCTACAGTCACAACTCTGACCCATAATTGTTCCTGTTTAAAACAATTGCAGGGACAAAAATTGAGAGGAGCTTGAGGAAAATAATGTCCAGTCATAGGTTCAAAGTTGGATCCAGCTCAAGGGGAGGTCCCAAGGCCTGACACTATTACTGAGGCTCACAAAAAGGGACCTAGCATGACTGCACTCCAGAAAACCCAACAAGCAGCTGAAAGAATCAACCACTGGACAGAGCAGCTGACCCCTGTTGTTGAATTGGGGAAGGCTGAAAGAAGCTGAGAAGGGTGATCCTGTAGGAGGACCAGCCGTCTCAATAAATATGGACCCCTGAGATCTCTCAAACATTGGACCACCAAACAGGCAGCATACACCAGCTGATATGAGGCCCTGAACACACATACAGTAGAGGACTGCCAGGTCTATGTTCATTCAGAGATGATGCACCTAACCCTTAAGAGACTGGAGGCCCCAGGATATTTAGAGGTCAGGTGAAGTGGGGGTAGAGCGATTCACGTGGAGACAGGTGGGTGGGGAGGAGGTATAGGATGTGGAACACTTGAAGGGTGGATGGAGGAGGGAATAAAATATGGAGTATAAAACATAATTAATAAAAAAGATTTAATAAAATAAGTAAGTTCATAAATAAATATTAATAAATAAACAAAACTAAGAAAAGGTTAAAAAAAAGAACAATGTATAGAATGTTCAAGACAGTAATGCTCTCTCAACAGAAATTATTTATCTTTGTATATTGTTGTCTCATGTCCATTGATTGGACCAATTGATTTAGTATTCCCTTAACCCCAAGAAAGTCTTTCTTTGCAATTTACCAGTCTCTCATCTGCCTACATAGTTGATTCCTCCTTTTTTTGTGTGAAATAAGCCTGATTTGAATATGTGATCTTTGAACTCTTTTGAAATTAGAACTAACTCTAGAGGAAATTGTGCTGTTGGAATAATATATTAGGCAAGGTAGAGCTTCATTGCCTAATTACACATTTGTCTGTGAAATGCAGGGACAAAGAATATTCTTCCATATTTGACCTTAAACTCAACAGAAAATCCGAGAAAAAGAAAGTTCATGCTGCTGATTAATTGGCCATCACCAGCCCCTGGAAACAACAGAAGGTACCAATAGTCCCAATTTTCTTGGCATGTTAATCTGCTGTTGCTCCTCCTCCCTCACATCCTCCTCTTCCTGTAGCCCTGCCTCCCTGTGTCTCCTCTTCCTGGTTGTAGTGAGATTAGTAGTTTCTTCACCTTGTGCTGCTCATCGTGATGGTCTACCTTGCCGCAGCAAGGCCACAGAACTCTGCACCGACACCTGTGAAACCGTGAGCTAAAATCCACCTCACCTGCTCCTTATGAGCTGATTTTATTATCTGATAAAATGTCCCCAAACTGATAGGCCTCCTTACTGTTCAGGGCTCTTTTACTGCCTCCCTCCCTCTGAATGGTGTTCTCTTTGTGAGTTTTGGTAGATGTTCCATTTTGCTTCCCATTGCTAACTGCATACAATGGTAGCATCTTACCACTGACATCCTTTGTCACTCAGCCAGCCCAGTACCTGCCTTCAAGTTCCTTCCTTTACATCTATAGAAAAACTGCAGCAATATCACAAAGAATGTATATAGGTATGGCTAGCATTTTAATACATTAAGTATTATGTTGTCTAGCCATACTATATTTTATTCTAGGAGTACCACTTATAATTAAGTCTAAAACAGTAACATATACTTTAAAATTAGAACACATTCTGAGAACGTTCATCACTCCCATTATCAAAGTGTTTTTATGTTTCAGGCATCCATCATCTGTGGTAACTGACAACAGATCTTGGGATGATGTGAAACATGTTTTCTTGGCAGTGAACTTGTGACCATAGGGAGTTACTTTTCTTCAACCTTCTGCTGTCAGGGAAGTGACATACAATAATAGGAAATTTACAACAGCTTAAAAGTGATAATGTGGCCAAGCATTATTGCTGAATACAAAAGCACATTAGGCCTTGGAAATTCCATTCATCAGATCCTAAATTTCTTAGGATTTATAATGCCTTTAGGACAGACTTTTCTGCTCCCAGTACAGAGGCATGTGAGGGTACTTTATATATATATATATATATATATATATATAT